>NW_028249155.1:0-128068 GCF_964263255.1 Lissotriton vulgaris
TACGGATACTCTGCAGTTTAGTGTCAGGAACATAATCTGTTTTTTCTGTTTCCAGCAACTCAGAGCCTCATCAAAGATACAAACATCTTCATTGGAGATTCAAAATCAGTTGCTGACATTTTAAGGGCAGACCGATGTTGATCGGGTATTGAGCCCGATTACACCCAGGACCTCCATAAAGGATGCCGTTAATAGCATTTTTTAAGACATCCAGTAACCAATATCAGTGGCAGCAGGGACAGCTATCATTGTTGCTTTTCTCCTCGTACAATTTAATTCAAGTTAAGGACTGTAGTATGGGAAGCCGTTCATGTCAAAATTACAGATCCCCATATAAGACAAATGCTGAAATGCATTGAAACAGCTACCCATACTGAGGTGCTTCAATTATTGTATATTTGTTGTGATACCTGCAAATGTAAGCCAAACCAATGCAAATGGTGTAGCTACAAATTTACTGAACCGAACGCTTCACCACTTCAATTAGTATGTTTATTTCTTTTTTCATAGACTTCAGTCCTCCATAATCAATCTCAGTGGCTCACATAAGGTGATTTAATTTGAACAATACAGTTAAAACCCATTGCTGTCAGTAGGAACTACATTTCTAACCACTGATGTGCACAACTATTCACTTTCTTTGACCTGCTTTGACAATAAAGTGGAAACAGATATCATTATTGTTACTTATTTCTCAGATGTATAAGCATGTTGTTGTACAGGACCAAAGAGGGCACACATTTGTATCCAGAGTTATAACACTAAAGAATATCCTTTGAGTGCACATTGTAGTTAATTTCCTTGAGCTTTTGAACATACTTTCTACTCAGAATGTAAACATATTATTATTATTAAAGGGAGCTTGTAAAGCGCCTAGTTACGCCCACCGGCGGGGAGGAGGCACTTGTTGCCCTGTATTGGACAACGATGTTTAAGCAAGCTTTGCGGCACTCTAGTAAACCATGGGAACAAAGTAGGAACCTTTCCCTCCAATGACCAATCTACACCTGCCCCTTCCATCCCATTCCATCCACGTTTGCTTCACTTCTACCATTTGCTCACCATTCTAGTGGGACCTCAAGACTACTTTTCTCAGGCCACTTAGTCCAAGGTCTTGACTTCTCTTTCTTTATATTATTCCTTCCTCTGATACTATTCCTCCTCTTCTGTGTTTCCCTCCCTCTATTCAGCTCCTTCTTTCCCAAATCATATAGTACTAACTAATCTTGCTCTAAATATTTGTGGCACAGCATGTACTCATCAATAGAGCATGCCTTCCCTTTCAGAAACTCAACACCTTAAGCCTTTGCTACAAACACGTGTTGTTATGTCTTGTTTGGTGCCTTCGTCTGTGTCGAAATGTTCATGTTGTGCTAGGGTATGTTGTAATTACTGTTTATATTTATGTGTTCCTGGTTTGACTGGAACTTTCTTAGGTTTTGTGGGGTCTGAGCTAATTACCTGCATCGCTCTTGGTTGAGTTGTACTTTCGTATTTGTATGTCCTGTGCGCTTTATAATTATCTCTGGCCAAGTATAGCTGTGTGAGAGCCGAACCCCAATAATCATCTGAACCCCAATATTCTGAACACCCCTATTCTTTCCAAATTAATTTGGCTCCAGAAATTCTACTAGATCTAGCTGTAAGAGACTACACTCCTTATGGTAAAACACATATTTCTCAATAAATTAAATATGAGGAAACACTAATTACTGAGCTCTAGATCAAAAATAAGGCAAAAATAGATTTATTACAAAGTTCTTAGTAAATGTAGCAGAGAAAGGAATACATAAGAATGCCATGAAGGCTCAATTGCAGAAATACAAAATCATAAAACTTAATCCTAACTAATCAAGTTTAGGCAAAATCCCAAAGGTTATACTCCTAAAAAGTACTGACATTATCTCCATACGAAAAATCTAAGGCAAAACGAATAAAGTCTCATAAGGAAAATAAAATGTCATCCCAGCAGCAGCTATTGGAACAAGCATTTGCAATGCAATAGGTCTCGTAGTAGTTAAGTTAGAGTTTTTGGTATTGCTTGGCATAGTTTTTGGTTACTATATTTTGTTAGTAGAAGTAGATATATTTGTAGTACTATTATAGTTGTAAATGTATGATGGAGGTAGCATATAAACAAATTATATACAGTATATGTTTATTTCAGAAATAGTATGTTAACAGACAGATAGTAATTGGGAGATAAGTATTGTTAGGGTAAGGAGGCAGTAGGTTGAGAATGGTAGTGTGAAAGGAGGTCTTAGGTGTTAGTTATTGGTTAGTATGATGCAAGGTGGTAGGTGTCAGAGAAAGGCAGTGAGGAAGTGTATTTTTATTGAACAATAACTTATTGAAGGAGAGATAACTTGTTCAAAGTTTACTGTTATTAAAAAGTGTGGGGGGAAATTTTATAGGCAGTGTACCACTGTCCTCTAGGCAGTGGTGTACTTACATTAGTATGCAAGGATATAAATGGAAATAATGGTATAATAACTACTTTTTAGTAAATCATAGTATTCACATATGAAGTATAATAAAGTATAACTTACCTTAATAGCTTTGACTTATCGCTAATGTAGCAGTTAAGTTGCTTACTATTACGTTAGGAGGGAATTTCGTCAAGGTATCAAGCATATTTGTGATGCCCATGTATACAATTGCAGTCCTGTTAATAAATTGAACAGAGCAAGTATGAGGTACCAGTGTAGTTAATGACATGTTAAAATCAATTATTTACGTAAACACAAAGTGACATAGAACTTTTGTGCTATTTAAGATTGTTTAAAATGAAGTTGTACTGCAGTAATAGACTTAGCATTTTGTTAATTATTTTCTTTATACTGGTGGAAGTTTATCTTGGTAACAAAGATGCAGGTCCTATACACTTTCATAATAAATAACTTTAGCATGGAGAGATAAAATGCTCAAAGTTTACTGTTATTAACAGTTTGGTGGTATTTTTTTTAGGGAGTATATTACTATCCCTCAGCTAGTGATGTACTTACATTTTGATGGCAGGATGTGCATGGAAATATTTGTAAAAACTACTTTGTATATATTTACATTTTTGACACATAAACTATAAGATAGTATAACTTACCTTAATAGGTGTGACTTATTGTTTTCTTTAGCAGTTTAGTTGTTTAGTATTATGTTGGGAAAGCAATTTTGCTCAAGGTATTCCGCATATTTGTAAAGCAGCATGTTTACAATTGCAGTCCTGCCAATAAACTGAACATAGACAAGTGTGATGTACAAGAGTAGTTAATGACAGGTTAAAGTCCATTATATAGGTAAATACAAAGTGACATGGTTAGTATCATTTTTACTTCATATAGTAAATACAGTTTGTAGTAATAAACACATATAAATAATAAATAGCATACCTTTAATACACAGAATTTGATCAACTTGTAAATTGTTGGTAGTCTAGTAGGTATTTATATATAGTACTATATATGTAGATATATTAGTATATACTATATATCTAGATATGTAGTAGTATTATAGGTGTAAACCTATAATTGTTGTAGCATATAAGTATATTGTATACATTTATATGCAATTTCTGAAATATTTAGTTGATACATTAATAGTAAATGGAAGATAAGTTTTTTTAGGGCAAAGAGGCTGGTGGTAGAGAAAGGCAGTGTCGAAGGAGGTCTTAGGTGTTATTGATTACTTTTAGTACTATTCAAGTTTGGTAATATTTGTCAGTAAACGGAAGTTGTAGGGAGGTATTCAAAGTATTGTTTACGGTAGCAGGTTTACATCATTAGGCTTTCTATTAAATTGTTGACAGATCTAGACTTATGTAAAAGAGCAGGTAATGAATGGCAAGCTAGTATCAGTTATAGAGTTAAATATAGTTACATGGTAAAGTTTTATTTTTAAGTGATAAAGTATAGACATAGTTCAGCAATGAACAAGTAACATACAAGTATAATCTTTTTATACACATACTTAGTCTTAACTTGTAAAGGGCAAATAATACAATGTTATAAATACATGCATTAGGATGCTGAGTATAGTTAACTTCTTAACTGCTTCCTTGGTGTATTGGTTGATGGCAGCACGATCTTCCTTAAGTTGTACTAGAGAATAGATTTAGCATTGTTCTAATGATTTTCTTTGTACTGGTGGAAGTTTATCCTTTGTAAAGATGCATGTCCCACACACTTTCATACAACAATAACTTTAGCAAGAAGAGAACTTGCTTAAAGTTTGTGTTATTAAAAAGTGTGGGGGGAATTTTTCCAGGGAGTATACCACTCTCCCCCAGCAAGTATATTGTAGTTGCATTTTGATGGCAGTAGGTGTTTTATAAGTAATGCACAATTAATTTTTCAGCAAGTTACAGATTTGACACATAACTTTATAACATAGTATAACTTACCGTAATAGGTGTTAGTTATTGGTTTCAATTAGCAGTCAAGTTGATTACCATTATGTAGAGAAGTGAACTTGGTGTAAAGTATTTACAATATTACCAAGGTATCATGGCTATTGCAGTTCTGGTATTAGGTAAGAGCTATAGTAAATCAATGGATATGACAGGCGTTAGTAAAAGTAATAGTGGCATTAAATTTGCAAGTTTGTCAGGATTAGAAAAGGTGCAACATAAGAATGCAAAGGTAAACTAGTTTTTTAATGACACAGTTTTGATTTGAACTCACTTTTTTGTCACTTTTTTTATTAATTGTAAATATACAACATGTAAACGATCAATAACACTCAATTTCTTTAAAACTTACTATGTAACTTTACAGTTGCTAATGTTACACTTAGAATATGTAAGCAAATGTCTAATTATAGATTGTATACAAAAATATGTTATAAATACATGCATTAGGATGCTGAGTATAGTTAACTTCTTAACTGCTGTCTTGGTGTATTGGTTGATGGCAGCATTATGTTCCTTACGTTGTATTAGAGAATAGATTTAGCATTTTTCTAATGATTTTCTGTGTACTGGTGGAAGTTTATCCTTTGTAAAGATGCAGGTCCCACACACTTTCATACAACAATTACTTTAGCAAGAAGAGATAACTTGCTTAAAGTTTGTGTTATTAAAAAGTGTGGGGGGAATTTTTCCAGGGAGTATACCACTCTCCCCCAGCAAGTATATTGTAGTTGCATTTTGATGGCAGTAGGTGCGTTATAAGTAATGCACAATTAATTTTAGCAAGTTACAGATTGACACATAACTTTATAACATAGTATAACTTACCGTAGTAGGTGTTAGTTATTGCTTTAATTTAGTAGTTAAGTACATTACCATTATGTAGAGAAGTGAACTTGGCGTAAAGTATTTAGAATATTTCCAAGGCAGCATGTTCTATTGCAGTACTGGTATTAGGTAAGAGCTTTTAGTAAATAAATGGATATGACAGGCGTTAGTAAAAGTAATAGCGGCATTAAATTTGCAAGTTTGACAGGTTTAGAAAAGGTGCACCATCAGAATGCAAAGGTAAACTAGTTTTTTAATGACACAGTTTTATTTGAACTCACTTTTATACTTTTTTTATTAATTGTAAATATACAACATGTAAATGATCAATAACACTCAATTTCTTTAAAACTTACTATTTAACTTCACAGTTGCATATGTCATACTTAGAAAATCTAATTAAATGTATAACTATAGATTGTATATAAAAATTACTTGAGATTTGTATAGTAAGTCACATACAGTTATTCTAATAAAAGCATTGCAAAAAGTGATTAGCAATTTAAAGTAATTTTGTTATCTAGTTTTGTACGAAACACATCTTAAGTGATATATATATGTATTGTCTTATTAAATCGTGTGTAATGTTACATTGTAAACATTATTTGTATTTATAGTAGACAACATTTTTAGTAAATTCCACACAGTAAATATGATAAAAGCATTTCAAACCATTATTTGCACTCAAAAGTAATTTTGTGATTTAGTTTTGTATCAAACACTTTAAACAATATATATATATATGTTGTGTTAATTAAACTTGTGCAAACCAACATTGTAAACATCAATTGTATTTTTAGTACTTAACATTTGTTAAATATGGTATAATTGCTGACATCATATGTTCTCAATGATGTTTATGATTGATCCATTGCAAAATGTTATCTTTACATATAATGGTAGATGTTTCATTAAGGTGTCTGCTAAGTTGTCTACATCATAGCTTATATGCAAAAAGTCCATTAAAGTAGTATTGTTAATTTCCATGGATTGGAAATCTTCTGTCCCATTTACTTGTACTGTTACCATGCTTGTTTCATGATGTAGTTGGTCTAATCCATAAATAGTTACATCAAGGTTTTCTTCGGGTGGTTTTATTACCTGCAAAGATACTGTTTTAGTATTAATTCATTTACTCATATTAACTAATTATTAATTGCAATGTAAAATTTTACTTACCTGTATTTTTGTATGGCGGGTTGTGTTTAAAATCTTTTCTTTGTTAAATTCATGTACCGTTACGTGCGATATATGTATATATTGTCCAATTATTATTGGGAAGTCAGCTGCTTCTCTCCATAGAGTAATTTTCACAGAGTCCGTAGTATCTTTGACAGTGATACTTTTCAATTGTGTTTCTTGGCCTCCAACGAATATATTTTTTGTTTGTTCTTCCTGTAAAATAGTATATGTTCATTATATATTTTTTACTTACTAACATGAATTGTGCTGGTTTTTGCTTAATTTGAAATATGATTATTGTCGACATGACAGTTTTTGCAAACAAAACAACTAAATTTCACATATTTATTTGTTGGTAATAATTGTTTTTTTTCGTGTTTGTGTTACTTTCTTTTGTTACAAGACTTGTATTAACTTACAATCTTTAGTAATTGCATTTTGTATGTGCAATTTGCTGTTATACAATGCTATAGCTATGAAAAGAATATGCTAATAATTCAATTATTAGTTTACTTACCTTTTAATTTTGCTGCTTACAGTCTATATCAGTTATATTATAAATTAGTGAGATTTAGGTGGGAAATTAGTTTGTTGTGGGCTTTGTAAAAGTGGTAATTTGTGTTGTGTGTTCTTGTCTATATGTTAATGCATTAATAGCATTATTAGCATTGTGGTTGGTATGCAGATTTTACTGCATGCCACAATGCTAATAGTACAGGAAGTAGCTACTGTTATAGGTACAACTTTATATATGTTGTGACACCTGTTTTATGGTGGGGGGTATTGTTTAATGATAGAGTGATTGGGTATATTAAGTTTGCTCTTTATTGTTATTGGTCTCATAGTTTACTAAATAGTGTAGTATAATTTATATTACTTACCTGTTATTAAATGGTGCACACTTTTGTTGTGATATGTATGGTATGCATAGTATTATATTGTATTTGCATATATGTTTACGTTATGCAAATACTTAGCAATAAGTGTAGTATAGTATTTAGCTTACTTACCTGTTATTTAATGTTGCATACATTAGTTGTATGATAGTTTTAATGCACAATGGTTGCATAATTTATATCCTTAGTACTCTTAGTAAATGCAATTTCAAAGTATTTGCATATGTTCTGTAGTTTGTGTATTTTTATAAGTTGTAGATTACTTACCTGTAATTTTTTGGGGAGAATAGCAATATTAATGTAAATAATTTTACATAGTTATACAGATATTAATCATAAGGAACAACATATGTTGATAGTCTTTCTAGGCAATTATTGGATTTGCATGTTTTAAAACATTTTAGTACTGTAATACATATTTCAATTTGATGATAGATACATTTAGTAACATGCAAGTTTTAACTTTTTAAAAGTGTACCTTATTTGGTAGTCAAAAAATGCAGTAGTATAAATGATAAGCATAAAGATATAGCTCACCTCAATTATCGTTCCGGAGATGCTTAGGAGTGTTTTTACACTCACTTCTCTCACTGTCTTTATTGGAGACACTGGTGGAGCTGGTGGTTGCAAAATATTAATTGCTTCTTGAATTATTTCTGCAGGTATCTCAATTGGTGGCATTCTTGAAATCTTACTTTGTTTTGTGATAATTAGAGTGTCATTTTTCAAAAGGTAATTCCGAATTAGCATTCCATATCCTTCTTTTGTTTGTGCATAATAATCTTCATTATAGCAAGTAGCTTTTAAAGATGATGTTTGATCTGCTAATGCCATATGATACATTACTTTATTATCTTGCTTTGCATTGCGATAGTATGTTTTTCCAGTACAGTGAATTATATTGACACGAATTGCTTTTTGGTATGGCTTACTTTCGTCAGGTTTGTTGTCCTTTAAATCTTGAATGGAAATCATCTGTAAAAAAAATGCAATTATTAAATATGGTATCATAATTGTAAAATTGTCACATTATAACTGGCTTTAATGCATATAAATTAAATAGCTGTCCAAATTGGTTTATGATCACTGTAATATGACTCTAAAGTTCCATAATGTTGTATGTTTGCATTTGTAAATATATTATCTAATATAGAATTGTAATCTGTTGTAAGTGTGTTTATTTTTTGAACACAGTTAAACTTTGTTAACATGTTATCTAATAATACATTTGTACTGTGTGTTGGTTTTTGTAAATCAACATTGAAATCACCCATTATAACATATTTATGATTTGGAAAATTATTTAAAATTGTTGTTAGTATTTGAAATAGTATTTGAATGCTTACCTTTGGTGGCTTGTAGATTATTACAAATAGGTAGTCATTGTTTTGTATTTGTTTTGTAAATTGCAAAATGTCAATTTGTTTTTCTGTTGTAAAAATTGGTTGTATTTTGTGGTTTGTTTTATAATATACTATAATCCCATGATTTGTTTGTTTGTTATGGTATTTATCAAATATTAGCATATTGTAATTTGGAAGTATAAATGCATCTGTACTTGCTTTATGTGTTGTATTTATTTCTGTGAAACATAAAATATCAGCATTTAATATGTTACTGTCAGCTGATATGTATTTAAAATTTTTTTGTAGTGAGCGTATATTTTGTACAATGACAGTAATGCTGTTTTTAAAGTGTGATATTTGAGTTATGGATATTTGTAGTGGCATATGTGTTTTTAATCGGAACATTTCTTCATGGACCTTTGGGTGTATTGCAATTTTTGTTTCATCAAAGTTTTTTATATAAATATTTTCTAATGATTTAGCTCTACTAATAGCTACATAGTGTAGGTGATGTGTTTTTGTATTATTAAAGTGTATATAAAGTGGTTCAATTGTCTCACCTTGTGTTCTATGAATTGTCCTTGCCGATGATTGCCGTAATGGAAATTGCTTTCGTATTATAGTTAAACATTTTTTAGTGTATTGAAAGTGTCTTGATATAGGCAATATTGGTGTCCACTCATGTGATATATTAGCATGGTATAAATGTTTATTTTGTTGCCTTGTACTTTTACCAATATTTTTTTTATCAAAATGTATCCATATTATAATAGGTATGTTATTTGTACAATCAACATATTCTATTGTTCCTGTTGCTCCATTTGTTAATCCATCATTGACTGCAAGATTTGCAGTTAAATCATATCGAAGTTTAATTGCAATGTGTAGTGTGCTTGCTAATCCCATTGTTTTTGTAGAGTCTGTTGGTAATTGCTTTAATATTTTCTCTTTTACTTCTTGACTTACATCTGAAGCAACTGTGTCTATTGCTAATGTGGTATAAACTGCATGATATTGCATATGTTGTAATAATACTGTGTCATTTATTTCATTTACTTCTTTGTTAGTACCCATGATATATGGTATACTGTTTTTAATACTTTGTGGAGGTTCTTTTTCTCGTGATTTTATCTTTGTGATATCATTTTTTGTGTGTTGACCTACTCTTAATCTGTTGAGCATTTCTGCAAATGGCATGTCATTTAGTTGTCTCATTATTTTTGTAAGCTCATATATTTGAAAATGTGTTCTCCACAAGTTAGTGCTTAATGGCCCATACAAATGTTTTGAATTGTCAAATATGTATGTATCAAATACGGGCTTTAATTGATAGAAATCTCCAATTGCTAATATTGATATTCCTCCAAACGGTTGGTTAGAAGCTTTTATTTCTTGCAGTCTATTGTGTATGAAATTAAACATATTTGCACCTACCATCGATATTTCATCTATTATTAGTACTTTTAAATGCATAAGCTTACTTTGAAGTATGCTTCTGTTTTCATGAGTTAGTTGTTTATATGTTAATGTTTGTGATACTGGTATTTTGAAAGTACTGTGGAGTGTTTGTCCTTGTATATTATGTGCTGCTTTACCTGTTGGTGCTGTTAGTAATATATGAACATTTTCTGGATTTTCTCCGGCTTTTGTATTGTAGTAGCGTAATAATGTTTGATGTAGTGCTGTTATCAGGAAGCTTTTTCCTACTCCTGCACCTCCAGTACAAAATGTATAAAAAGGTACTTTTTGTGTTTTAATTGCATTTAGATGGTGATAAATGAAGTTTATTTGTTCTAATGTTAAATTTAGCATTAGTTCATTGTATTTGTCTTCTGGTAACATATTATTTATTAAGGCTTCTTCTTCTGTAGTACTTCTAATTCCTAAATCTAAAGATATGTCGTACTGTAATTCTTGATCATATAGGGTATTGTCATTATGTAAATCATCTTGTATATTTATCACTGGGGATAATGGTGGTGTAAGGATTGCATCATTTTCTGTTAATATATTACTTTTGCAAAGTATTTGATGTTGTTTATTATATATATAATGGTTTGCATCAATAATTGTTTGCAATTCTAGATATCTTTCATAGTATGTATCTTTTGTACCAATTATATTATTTTCTATTCGCCAGGGATAAAATAGCAATAATAATTCTCTATAATAATTTTCAGGATCATTTAATTTGCTGAATCTGCAGTATCGTATAATTTTTTGTTTTCTGCGTTCAGTGAATGTAGTATTGCTTTGTTTATTAACTATGTTATTAATTTCTATTTCTTCATCATCCGAGCTATAAAAGTTGAGTTCTAAAAGTAAGTTATCATGCGTGTTTGTAACCTTTTTTTTTTTTGCAGTTTGTTTTTTTGTATTGTAAGTAGATGCGTAGTCAGCTAGTGTTATTTTTTCCAATGTTAATGGACGTGTGCTGTATTTTACAAGTATATTGTCAAATTGTATATCAGTTGATGTGTCTGGTAGTGAATTTATTGTATTTATGTCTTTCATTAAATATGTGCGTTTATCTGGTCTATTTGTATTTATAAATACAAATGATCGGGAAGCTTTTCGTAATGGTATTTGTAGTATTAGATAAGCTGCCTCTTGTGCACTAATTTCAGTACAATTTAAGAATTTATTTCCTATGTGTTTTAATTGTTCTTTAATATTTGGATTGTGTTGTACTTCTTTTGTAGCTTGTGCAATGATTTTACTTAACCCTCTTTGAGATTTACTAATATAAGAAACAATATATACAGCACATGCATATGCATCTAAAACGTATTGTATATCTATGTTAGCTTGCCATGCCTGTAATATTATGTTGTTGTAGTTATTTATATAACACTCTGCTGGAGTTCTTTTTAGAGCTATAGTTGTTTTTTGTAGTCGATATTGTATGCATGTTATATATTGTTCTTCAGTTAATTTCATGTGTTGCAAAAAATCATCAAATGTATAAGTGGCAAATTCTTGTGTGTGCATTGTTGTATGGATTAATTGTATGTGTTCTTTTATGAGATCATTTGTTGTTTCTAATTGCAATGGTTCTAATATAGTAGTATGTCGCATAGGGTATCTTGGATATTGGTATTTACATGTTTTTTGATGTTTTATGCGACAGTTTTTAGTATGTCCATGTTTTTGCAAGGGTATTAAATGTTGTATATCTGAGTTTTCAGTTTTTTCACACGTTATATGTTGATCAATAAATTGTGTTACTTCATCATTGTTAGCTTCATTATATCTAGGTGCATTATGTATCCAAAGTAATGCATGTATATGTGGTGACCCACGTTGTTGAAATTCTACTCTGTAAAAATAATCTACTATTTTACCAATAGGATTACTATTATGTAATAATATGCTATTGAATAATTTTCGTACTTGGTAGTCGAAATGGCGAGCACATATAATTGGATTTTGTTGTATTAGTGTACATTTGCTTTCCCAAGACATATCAGCAAATTCTTCAGGAGTGCATTCTTTGTTTCCATTGATTCGTAATAATATGTTAATTAGATGAAACCATCTTGTTTCTGCCGCTGACAATGTTAGGAAAAAAGTTGGTACTCCTAATTGTCTTAGCATTGCAAATATTTCCTTTTTACAATTTTCCCAATATGGAGGTGAGCTGCGTATTGTCTTTAAAATTTTGTACCCTTCATTATATTGTAGTATTCCTTCTAAATTTTCTTTTATGTGTTTTACTGTTATAACTTGCCCATTGTTAAAATGCTTTCTAAGTGATATGAAAATTTTGTCTTGTATTTGTTTAATTTGCAATTTTTTAAGTTTAAAAAACATATTTGTTACTGATTGAGCTACTCTTTTGTCACAATTTCTAAGTTCAGATTTACAAATTGTACTGTAATGTACTGGTACATGTCTATCTTCATTTGCTGGTCTACGTTGTCCGGCAAATATTGTTGGGAATGCTAAGTATTCTGAATCTTTATCTTCATATAAACCTCTTGGTATGTTATGTTCAGCAGGTGCTAAACTTAAAATATTAATGCTATCTGTTGTTATTGTTTCATTATTTAACATAGTATCTAAATTACCTGCTGGTATGTTATCTGAACTGCTTGATGTATTTTCTGTTTCTGAAGTGTGTATGTTGTCATTTGTCCTTTCAGGTGTATATTCCCAATCTTTGTTTATTGTTATTCCATATTCTTTAAATAATGCACTATTTCTTGCTAGATAAATGGCTGCTTTTTTTACAATGTTAGGTCTGACATTTTCTAAATGTGTGAATGATTTATAACTTAGTTTTCGTTTCAATTTAATGGGTATTGTCATGTTATCATGTGTTTGTCTAGGTAATATTGTAACAGTAGTCATTACATCAGCTGGTACATTAACAACAGCACCTGATAACGACTTTTGAAAACCACGCGGCAATGTTCTTATTTGTAGAAAAGGTATTCTTGGTGAAACTAATCTTTCTTCTAAGTTATGTAGGTATAGTTCAGGTGGTATATCAGGAAATTTCATTCCATTAAATACTGAACTTGGAGGTATTTTATTTCGACTAATATATTTGTAGCATGTGTTACATATATGGTCAGTTTTTTGTGAACTTACATCACATTGTATAAATGTTTTGTGGTTTTTAATGATATGTGTTGATCTTACTGTTTCTTTATGCCACATTTGATTACAAATAGTGCAAATATATTCTGGCCCTGATTGTATTTCTTGGTGAAATTTGGCAATGATATTTGATTGTAATGTGATGTTTTCTATAATAGCATTATGTTGTGTATTATTTGTTGGTGTGTGTTCATGTATAGTGATGTATTCTTGAGTTAAAGTGTTAGTATGTAAATTTTCGGTAGTAGTTTGTGGTAGCAACTTATCACTGTTTCTTTTTGTAGGTGAAGATATAATAGTTTTATTTGTAATGTGGGATGCTTGTGCAGTATGTACAATCATATGTTTAGGTGTATTTGCTGTAGTTTTACGTTTCTTTCTTTGAATTGTCTTTTTTAACGAATTTTTTTGGATTGTATGTATTTTAATTGGCACTAATTGTATTATAATATCAGTATTTTTAGTATACAGTTCATTAATAATAAGATGTAATACATATTCTATTACTTTATTTGCTGTTTCTATTCTTATGGCTGTACTTGTTAATTTTATATATATATGTTCTATTAGATTTGTTGTATTGCAATTATATATAAAGAATGATTTACTTGTTTTGCCTATTGTAAATATTTTGTTATTTATCAATAATAATATAGCATTATATGTTGTTAACATATCATTTAATACTAGTGCAGTTTCTTTTTGTAAAGTATTTTGCACTGATATGTTATAATAGCAATCTGTATAAAATGTTATTGCAGATATTATATTATTGTGATCTATGTAGCTAGGTATGTCTGCTATTTCTATTTTCTTTTTGCCATAAAATATTTCTATTTCTGTTTGTAAGTTGTAACTTAATTGCATTATATTATTAAGGTCTTGTTTAGTCCACTTAGATGCATTGTGGGTGCAGTTATATATGATTGCAAATATACTATTTGCTATGTAGATGTTATGTTCTGTGTTAATTTTGTTTTCATTATTATTCATTTCATCTGACTGTATTTTAATGTTAATATTACATGTGATTGCTTTAGATGTAATATTTTCTTTTTCCTCAAAGTTTTGTAATTCTTGTATATTAATAGGTACTTGTAATTCTTGAGTTATTGCTGAAGTTGTTAATATACTGGCTTTCACTGAGTTACATATTTGTTTGTTTGTTGTGTTTGTGTATGTATTGTGATCTATGCTTTTTGTTTGTGTGTTTTGTTTTGTGTGTGTTGCTCTTTTTTTTATTATTCTGTTTTTTACAGTGCTTGTATTTATGGCTTGTATATTGAAGTGTTGTTCTATAGCTGTTTTTTTGATGTCTTTGGTGTTATGAGGTGTTGGTAGATTAGCATTATCGTGTATACTATTGTGTGCAGTTTTTTATTTTTTATTTTTCTTAATGTTTTTGGAAGTTTCAGTATTTGGTCGTTGTCTCTTGTTAGATGAAGACCGCTTGTTGCCAATATCTGTAATTGTTTTTTCTGTACTTGATGTAAGTTCTTTTGTTACTGTAAGTATATTTCTTGTAAGCAACTTTGTAGATACAGATTCTTGGTAAGATGTACTTGCACTAGCGTGTAATAGTTTAATTTCTTTTGTAGTATGCATAAAGTATTGTGATTCTGTACATGGTGCTTTTTTAAGGTAATTTTGTTTTGCCTTTTTTAATGATTTTTTGTTTATGCTTTGTATTTTTAATCCAGTTAATTCGAATGGTACATTATCTTCATTATTTTTTTTAATTTGGTGAGCTAAATTGTAAATGTAGTTCATTACATCAGGTAAAGTTTTTTTTTGTAAAAGTATACTTGTTCCATGTGGATGTGGCATTCCATCGATGCCTCTACTATGTGAATCAAAGATATAATAATGATCTTCACTTTTTATTATAGATATAACGTATATATCCATGCAGAGTAATACTCCTGAATTTATTAATGATATTGTTAATGCTGTTTTTTATGTCTGGGTATAATGTATCAAATTGTTGTAATATATTTCCGTAGTATGGTTGACATTTTTTTATAGAATATATGTTGTTTGTATGTGTAATATATTTAGGTAAATCATCAGGATGCATAAGATCTTGTTTATTAAAACTGTGCATATCTTTATATAAAGCATCACCTAGATCCATAATGTAATGCAAATCATCTTTGTTCCATATTTGTGCTGGTTTTTCAAAGTTATGAATAATAGCAAATGTACTATTTGGTAAACATTGTTTGCCTTTTGATATAACTGAGAATTTGTCATGTCCTTGATGGTAATCTGCTTGTATTATTTTGTGCATGTTTTAATCCTTTATATAATATTTAGTTTTATAAATTATTAGTAATACTTATGTTGTTAGATATAACAATTAGGTTTGTGTAATATGTTTAATTTACGTTTTGTTTATCTAACAATGTCAATTGTATCTATGATGGGTAATGTTAGTTAACATAGAAATATATAATAGTAAAATAAATGTCTTACCTTTGTTGTTTTCTTTTTTGGTAATATGCTGCTTTGGTAATATTCTGTAGAAGTAAGTAAATGGTAAAATTTGTATTATAATAATATTTTAATTTTTATACAGATAATGCCATTTATAGACTATTAGCTACATCATTTTTACAAGGGTAATATGATAATATTATTTTTTATGTTTTGCGTCGCTAAAAAGATGCATTCTGTGCATTTTTATTGCGCAGACAAAAACCTAATAAGTATTGTGTGTGTGTTTGGGTTGGCCCTTTGCATTCATTGGCTGCTTTCATAAATGGAGCTTAGCTGTTGGATTAGGGGCTTGTTTGGCAATGCCAGACCAGACATGGGGGCGTTCCTGAGATAATTTGGCTTTTGCTGATGTCACCTGACATTGGTACTGCCCCTGATTCTGTTCTGGCATTGCCAGCACCTGCCTTTGTGCTCTGGCTGTCTTTTGCGTTTTTCTTTCTTCTCTTGACCCCTTCTGCCCTTTAACTCATTAATACCTGTTGCAGTTCAAGAATGCTTTTGAACCTGGAGGATAAATTAATGACAGACCATCGTACGAGCATCCTATGAAGGTAGTGCTTAACTTCTGTATATTTAAAATCTGAAAGCATTTCATCACATCACTGGGCAGTAGAGACAATGATGTCTGGTTTGCAGAATACACCATTAACATCAGAAATTTGCCTTTGACAAATAATTATGTAGTAATGCAGCTAACACCAATGTAATGTGTGAAATTGCAGATTGTTATGTTCAGCTCAAATTTTTTACGACTGTTACTTTGCACTGTGAAATACTTTTTTTTGCATCTCCAAGCACCTAATGCTTCAGGTTGGAGCATTAGAGTGCAGAGTCAAAGTAGAGCTTCAGAGTGGAGCTTCAGAGTAAAGCTTCAGAGTGGAGCTTCAGAGTGGAGCTTTAGAGTAAAGCTTCAGAGTGGAGCTTCAGAGTGGAGCTTCAGAGTGGAGCTTCAGAGCTTCAGAGTGGAGCTTCATAGTGGAGCTTCAGAGTGGAGCTTCAGAGTGGAGCTTTAGAGTGAACATTCAGAGTGGAGCTTTACAGTGCATATTTAGAGTGGAGCTTCAGAGTGCAGATTCAAAGTGGAGCTTTAGAGTAAAGCTTCAGAGTAAAGCTTCAGAGTGGAGCTTCAGAGTGGAGCTTTAGAGTGCATATTCAGAATAGTGCCTTAGAGTGCAGATTCAGAGTGGAGCATGAGAGTGCATATTCAGAGTGGAGATTCAGAATGGAGCTTTAGAGTGCATATTTAGAGTGGAGCTTCAGAGTGCAGCTTCAGAGTGGAGCTTCAGAGTGGAGCTTTAGAGTGAACATTCAGAGTGGAGCTTTAGAGTGGAGCTTCAAAGTGGCGCTCTATAGTGGAGATTTACAGTGGAGCTTTAGAGTGCATAGTTAGAGTAGAGCTTTAGAGGACAGATTCAGAGTGGAGATTCAGAGTGGAGCTTTAGAGTGCATATTTAGAGTGGAGCTTCAGAGTGCAGCTTCAGAGTGGAGCTTCAGAGTGGAGCTTTAGAGTGAACATTCAGAGTGGAGCTTTAGAGTGCATATTTAGAGTGGAGCTTCAGAGTAAAGCTTCAGAGTGGAGCTTCAAAGTGGAGCTTCAAAGTGGAGCTTTAGAGTAAAGCTTCAGAGTAAAGCTTCAGAGTGGAGCTTCAGAGTGGAGCTTCAGAGTGGAGCTTCAGAGTGGAGCTTCAGAGTGGAGCTTCAGAGTAAAGCTTCAGAGTGGAGCTTCAGAGTGGAGCTTCAGAGTGGAGCTTCAGAGTGGAGCTTCAGAGTGGAGCTTCAGAGTGGAGCTTTAGAGTGAACATTCAGAGTGGAGCTTTACAGTGCATATTTAGAGTGGAGCTTCAGAGTGCAGATTCAGAGTGGAGCTTTAGAGTGCATATTTAGAGTGGAGCTTTAAAGTGGAGCTTTAAAGTGGAGCTTCAGAGTGGAGCTTTAAAGTGGAGCTTCAGAGTGGAGATTCAGAGTGGAGCATGAGAGTGCATATTCAGAGTGGAGATTTAGAATGGAGCTTTAGAGTGCATATTCAGAGTGGAGCTTCAGAGTGGAGCTTCAGAGTGGAGCTTTAGAGTGAACATTCAGAGTGGAGCTTTACAGTGCATATTTAGAGTGGAGCTTCAGAGTGCAGATTCAGAGTGGAGCTTTAGAGTAAAGCTTCAGAGTAAAGCTTCAGAGTGGAGCTTCAGAGTGGAGCTTTAGAGTGCATATTCAGAATAGTGCCTTAGAGTGCAGATTCAGAGTGGAGCATGATAGTGCATATTCAGAGTGGAGATTCAGAATGGAGCTTTAGAGTGCATATTTAGAGTGGAGCTTCAGAGTGCAGCTTCAGAGTGGAGCTTCAGAGTGGAGCTTTAGAGTGAACATTCAGAGTGGAGCTTTAGAGTGCATATTTAGAGTGGAGCTTCAGAGTGCAGATTCAGAGTGGAGCTTTAGAGTAAAGCTTCAGAGTGGAGCTTTAGAGTGGAGCTTCAGAGTAAAGCTTCAGAGTGGAGCTTCAGAGTGGAGCTATAGAGTGCATATTTAGAGTGGAGCTTCAGAGTGGAGCTTCAGATTGGAGCTTCAGAGTGGAGCTTCAAAGTGAAGCTCTAGAGTGGAGATTTAAAGTGGAGCTTTAGAGTAAAGCTTCAGAGTGGAGCTTCAGAGTGGAGCTTCAGAGTGGAGCTTCAGAGTGGAGCTTTAGAGTGGAGCTTCAGAGTGGAGCTTCAGAGTGGAGCTTCAGAGTGGAGCTTCAGAGTGGAGCTTCAGAGTGGAGCTTTAGAGTGGAGCTTTAGAGTGCATATTTAGAGTGCAGATTCATAGTGGAGCTTTAAAAGTGCATGATTAGAGTGTAGCTTCAAAGTGGAGCTTCAGAGTAGAGCTTCAGAGTGCAGATTAAGAGTGGAGCTTCAGAGTGGAGATTCAGAGTGGAGCTTTAGAGTGCATATTTAGAGTGGAGCTTTAAAGTGGAGCTTCAGAGTGGAGCTTTAAAGTGGAGCTTCAGAGTGGAGCTTCAGAGTGGAGCTTTAGAGTGCATATTCAGAATAGTGCCTTAGAGTGCAGATTCAGAGTGGAGCATGAGAGTGCATATTCAGAGTGGAGATTTAGAATGGAGCTTTAGAGTGCATATTCAGAGTGGAGCTTCAGAGTGGAGCTTCAAAGTGGAGCTTTAGAGTGAACATTCAGAGTGGAGCTTTACAGTGCATATTTAGAGTGGAGCTTCAGAGTGCAGATTCAGAGTGGAGCTTTAGAGTAAAGCTTCAGAGTAAAGCTTCAGAGTGGAGCTTCAGAGTGGAGCTTTAGAGTGCATATTCAGAATAGTGCCTTAGAGTGCAGATTCAGAGTGGAGCATGAGAGTGCATATTCAGAGTCGAGATTCAGAATGGAGCTTTAGAGTGCATATTTAGAGTGGAGCTTCAGAGTGCAGCTTCAGAGTGGAGCTTCAGAGTGGAGCTTTAGAGTGAACATTCAGAGTGGAGCTTTAGAGTGGAGCTTCAAAGTGGAGCTCTATAGTGGAGATTTACAGTGGAGCTTTAGAGTGCATAGTTAGAGTAGAGCTTTAGAGGACAGATTCAGAGTGGAGATTCAGAGTGGAGCTTTAGAGTGCATATTTAGAGTGGAGCTTCAGAGTGCAGCTTCAGAGTGGAGCTTCAGAGTGGAGCTTTAGAGTGAACATTCAGAGTGGAGCTTTAGAGTGCATATTTAGAGTGGAGCTTCAGAGTAAAGCTTCAGAGTGGAGCTTCAAAGTGGAGCTTCAAAGTGGAGCTTTAGAGTAAAGCTTCAGAGTGGAGCTTCAGAGTGGAGCTTCAGAGTGGAGCTTCAGAGTAAAGCTTCAGAGTGGAGCTTCAGAGTGGAGCTTCAGAGTGGAGCTTCAGAGTGGAGCTTCAGAGTGGAGCTTCAGAGTGGAGCTTCAGAGTGGAGCTTCAGAGTGGAGCTTTAGAGTGAACATTCAGAGTGGAGCTTTACAGTGCATATTTAGAGTGGAGCTTCAGAGTGCAGATTCAGAGTGGAGCTTTAGAGTGCATATTTAGAGTGGAGCTTTAAAGTGGAGCTTCAGAGTGGAGCTTTAAAGTGGAGCTTCAGAGTGGAGATTCAGAGTGGAGCATGAGAGTGCATATTCAGAGTGGAGATTTAGAATGGAGCTTTAGAGTGCATATTCAGAGTGGAGCTTCAGAGTGGAGCTTCAGAGTGGAGCTTTAGAGTGAACATTCAGAGTGGAGCTTTACAGTGCATATTTAGAGTGGAGCTTCAGAGTGCAGATTCAGAGTGGAGCTTTAGAGTAAAGCTTCAGAGTAAAGCTTCAGAGTGGAGCTTCAGAGTGGAGCTTTAGAGTGCATATTCAGAATAGTGCCTTAGAGTGCAGATTCAGAGTGGAGCATGATAGTGCATATTCAGAGTGGAGATTCAGAATGGAGCTTTAGAGTGCATATTTAGAGTGGAGCTTCAGAGTGCAGCTTCAGAGTGGAGCTTCAGAGTGGAGCTTTAGAGTGAACATTCAGAGTGGAGCTTTAGAGTGCATATTTAGAGTGGAGCTTCAGAGTGCAGATTCAGAGTGGAGCTTTAGAGTAAAGCTTCAGAGTGGAGCTTTAGAGTGGAGCTTCAGAGTAAAGCTTCAGAGTGGAGCTTCAGAGTGGAGCTATAGAGTGCATATTTAGAGTGGAGCTTCAGAGTGGAGCTTCAGATTGGAGCTTCAGAGTGGAGCTTCAAAGTGAAGCTCTAGAGTGGAGATTTAAAGTGGAGCTTTAGAGTAAAGCTTCAGAGTGGAGCTTCAGAGTGGAGCTTCAGAGTGGAGCTTCAGAGTGGAGCTTTAGAGTGGAGCTTCAGAGTGGAGCTTCAGAGTGGAGCTTCAGAGTGGAGCTTCAGAGTGGAGCTTCAGAGTGGAGCTTCAGAGTGGAGCTTTAGAGTGCATATTTAGAGTGCAGATTCATAGTGGAGCTTTAAAAGTGCATGATTAGAGTGTAGCTTCAAAGTGGAGCTTCAGAGTAGAGCTTCAGAGTGCAGATTAAGAGTGGAGCTTCAGAGTGGAGATTCAGAGTGGAGCTTTAGAGTGCATATTTAGAGTGGAGCTTTAAAGTGGAGCTTCAGAGTGGAGCTTCAGAGTGGAGCTTCAGAGTGGAGCTTCAGAGTGGAGCTTTAGAGTGCATATTCAGAATAGTGCCTTAGAGTGCAGATTCAGAGTGGAGCATGAGAGTGCATATTCAGAGTGGAGATTTAGAATGGAGCTTTAGAGTGCATATTCAGAGTGGAGCTTCAGAGTGGAGCTTCAAAGTGGAGCTTTAGAGTGAACATTCAGAGTGGAGCTTTACAGTGCATATTTAGAGTGGAGCTTCAGAGTGCAGATTCAGAGTGGAGCTTTAGAGTAAAGCTTCAGAGTAAAGCTTCAGAGTGGAGCTTCAGAGTGGAGCTTTAGAGTGCATATTCAGAATAGTGCCTTAGAGTGCAGATTCAGAGTGGAGCATGAGAGTGCATATTCAGAGTCGAGATTCAGAATGGAGCTTTAGAGTGCATATTTAGAGTGGAGCTTCAGAGTGCAGCTTCAGAGTGGAGCTTCAGAGTGGAGCTTTAGAGTGAACATTCAGAGTGGAGCTTTAGAGTGGAGCTTCAAAGTGGAGCTCTATAGTGGAGATTTACAGTGGAGCTTTAGAGTGCATAGTTAGAGTAGAGCTTTAGAGGACAGATTCAGAGTGGAGATTCAGAGTGGAGCTTTAGAGTGCATATTTAGAGTGGAGCTTCAGAGTGCAGCTTCAGAGTGGAGCTTCAGAGTGGAGCTTTAGAGTGAACATTCAGAGTGGAGCTTTAGAGTGCATATTTAGAGTGGAGCTTCAGAGTAAAGCTTCAGAGTGGAGCTTCAGAGTGGAGCTTCAAAGTGGAGCTTTAGAGTAAAGCTTCAGAGTGGAGCTTTAGAGTGGAGCTTTAGAGTGGAGCTTCAGAGTAAAGCTTCAGAGTGGAGCTTCAGAGTGGAGCTTTAGAGTGCATATTTAGAGTGGAGCTTCAGAGTGGAGCTTCAGACTGGAGCTTCAGAGTGGAGCTTCAAAGTGAAGCTCTAGAGTGGAGATTTAAAGTGGAGCTTTAGAGTAAAGCTTCAGAGTGGAGCTTCAGAGTGGAGCTTCAGAGTGGAGCTTCAGAGTGGAGCTTCAGAGTGGAGCTTCAGAGTGGAGCTTCAGAGTGGAGCTTTAGAGTGCATATTTAGAGTGCAGATTCATAGTGGAGCTTTAAAAGTGCATGATTAGAGTGTAGCTTCAAAGTGGAGCTTCAGAGTAGAGCTTCAGAGTGCAGATTCAGAGTGGAGCTTCAGAGTGGAGATTCAGAGTGGAGCTTTAGAGTGCATATTTAGAGTGGAGCTTTAAAGTGGAGCTTCAGAGTGGAGCTTTAAAGTGGAGCTTCAGAGTGGAGCTTCAGAGTGGAGCTTTAGAGTGCATATTCAGAATAGTGCCTTAGAGTGCAGATTCAGAGTGGAGCATGATAGTGCATATTCAGAGTGGAGATTCAGAATGGAGCTTTAGAGTGCATATTTAGAGTGGAGCTTCAGAGTGCAGCTTCAGAGTGGAGCTTCAGAGTGGAGCTTTAGAGTGAACATTCAGAGTGGAGCTTTAGAGTGCATATTTAGAGTGGAGCTTCAGAGTGCAGATTCAGAGTGGAGCTTTAGAGTAAAGCTTCAGAGTGGAGCTTTAGAGTGGAGCTTCAGAGTAAAGCTTCAGAGTGGAGCTTCAGAGTGGAGCTTTAGAGTGCATATTTAGAGTGGAGCTTCAGAGTGGAGCTTCAGACTGGAGCTTCAGAGTGGAGCTTCAAAGTGAAGCTCTAGAGTGGAGATTTAAAGTGGAGCTTTAGAGTAAAGCTTCAGAGTGGAGCTTCAGAGTGGAGCTTCAGAGTGGAGCTTCAGAGTGGAGCTTCAGAGTGGAGCTTCAGAGTGGAGCTTCAGAGTGGAGCTTCAGAGTGGAGCTTTAGAGTGGAGCTTTAGAGTGCATATTTAAAGTGCAGATTCATAGTGGAGCTTTAAAAGTGCATGATTAGAGTGTAGCTTCAAAGTGGAGCTTCAGAGTAGAGCTTCAGAGTGCAGATTCAGAGTGGAGCTTCAGAGTGGAGATTCAGAGTGGAGCTTTAGAGTGCATATTTAGAGTGGAGCTTTAAAGTGGAGCTTCAGAGTGGAGCTTTAAAGTGGAGCTTCAGAGTGGAGCTTCAGAGTGGAGCTTTAGAGTGCATATTCAGAATAGTGCCTTAGAGTGCAGATTCAGAGTGGAGCATGAGAGTGCATATTCAGAGTGGAGATTTAGAATGGAGCTTTAGAGTGCATATTCAGAGTGGAGCTTCAGAGTGGAGCTTCAGAGTGGAGCTTTAGAGTGAACATTCAGAGTGGAGCTTTACAGTGCATATTTAGAGTGGAGCTTCAGAGTGCAGATTCAGAGTGGAGCTTTAGAGTAAAGCTTCAGAGTAAAGCTTCAGAGTGGAGCTTCAGAGTGGAGCTTTAGAGTGCATATTCAGAATAGTGCCTTAGAGTGCAGATTCAGAGTGGAGCATGATAGTGCATATTCAGAGTCGAGATTCAGAATGGAGCTTTAGAGTGCATATTTAGAGTGGAGCTTCAGAGTGCAGCTTCAGAGTGGAGCTTCAGAGTGGAGCTTTAGAGTGCATATTTAAAGTGGAGCTTTAGAGTGCAGATTCAGAGTGGAGCTTTAGAGTAAAGCTTCAGAGTGGAGCTTCAGAGTGAAGCTTCAGAGTGCATATTTAGAGTGGAGATTCAGAGTGGAGCTTTAGAGGGCATATTTAGAGTAGAGCTTCAGAGTGCAGTTTCAGAGTGGAGTTTCTCTAATAGGACAAATGATCTAAAGTGTTTACAAGTGGAAAGGCAACATAAATTGAAATGCATAAAAAGAGCATGTTTGTAAAAAATGGAACATTACTTTTTGAAGTGCGCCTATCAAAACACCACCACGAATCTATTACAATGACTTAATGTCTAAATTATACGAAAAATAAAATGCAAGCATTTCAAATAATAGATTCATGAATAACCAGTATATGGCAACGGTCTTTCATTTACAAAACTGTTTCATAAGCAACACAAAACTATATGCAACATGTTGATTGTGCCATTTAGTATCACATTGAGCCCTGAATCTTGCACATTCTAACACACAGGGATGTATTTGTTGTTTTTTATCATGTCATGGCCATGCAATGTGAGGCATGTGGAGCCTTCATTGAAGTATAAAAAACAATTGAATGAACATATTGATATTTTACAGTTTTCTACACTTTGTTATATTTGTAAAGATTCCCAGATGTTGACCTCCTTCTCCCTCTGTCACCCTCCTGATTTCTCTTCTATTTTCATCCTTAGCCTTTAAAATTAACTGATGTGTACAAACTCAATAGACAGTGCACTACAGGCATAGATATTCTCTAACATAACAGTAGAATGCTTCCTATAGAGCCTGGCTGTTACAGCAGATTATCAATCTATTTAACTTTACTGTTTTCATCAAATAACCACATTGCAATTATTAACTCAATTTCAATCCAAAACCACCATTTACCATCCATCCAACACATTGCTTTAAGCAGGCCTCTATCCAACATGCAGAAATTCTCTTTCTCTAAGTCCGTAGTCTGTACCCATCCGTGGCATTTTCATTTAAAAAACAACTTAAAAACTCTCTTTTCAATTCTGTGTATAACATGTTCATATATACTGATTGCAATGTTAATGTGTTTAGCTATGTGCATACTATGTATAATGTCTTTTCTTGCCAACATTACCTGTCACAAACTGTTTAATAACCAACACAAAACTATATTCCTTAATGAGTGCGCTATTAGATAAAGACATTGAGCTCTGAATTTCGCTCTAACACACGAGGATATACTTGTAATATTTTATTTAGTGATTCTCATGCAACGCGAGGTATGTAGAGCCTTTATTGAAGTTCACAAAAACAAATCAATGAACATATTGCTATATCTCAATTTTCTGCCTGGCTGCTACAGTAGACCATTAGACTATTTTCAAGAAACTTTATCGTTTTCCTCAAATAGACACATAGCGACTATGTGTCCTAAGTTAAATGAAAAACCACCATTTACCATTCATCAAATACATTGCTTTCAGTAGGCCTCCATCTAACATGCAGAAATTCTCTTTATATTTGATATATGTCATACTTTTGTATGGTTGCGCGGCGCTTTATGTGCTATCTTGCTTGTATTTTACTACCGCGATCAGTAGCCAATCACATGTGTCGAATTGCATCACGTGATGCAACGTGGCGATTGACATCAAGTACGCAAACTCTTTAATACGAGTTTCGCGGCGTGTGAAGAAGTTAGCTGTTCCCGATGTCTTCTTAATCGTAAGTAATATATATTTTATGTAATTATTGTTTAAAATGCATGCATTAGATAACTATTGTATACTTTTACGGTAATGTAAATTTTAATATTGATTTTAATTATTATTTCGTTTTCTCTAATACGTAAGAGTATAAGCATATAGCATGTTGTAAGCATCGCATATGTTAATTAAGTTTAAAAAGAATGCGTGCCTAAAATGTTAGTATGCTGTGATTGGGTATTTATTTGTACGTGTATTTTGCTGTTGCCAATCTATTTGTGCTCTTTTCTCATTGCAAACGTATCATTATATTGCTAACTTCTTCGTGCTGTATGGTGACGATATTTGCAAACAGTATATGTTACTTATTTTATATAAATGCAATATTGACGTATTTTAGTAAGTTATGTATGTCGATGCGTTTTCAACGTGCGGATCAACGTAAAGTAGGCTAATTCTTTAGTAATATTTACGGTCTTTGTTAAAGATTTTAACTGTTCGTGATTTGACTATTACTAGTAAGTAATATATCTTTGCATTTACGAAGGTATTTAAATGGATGCATGAAATAACTATACTGTAAATAATAGTATGTAAGTGTTGTTCAAATGCCAATAATGAATATGTTTTGTGTAGAATGTTCTGTTAAATATATGCTACGTGAATCTTTTATTTTTAAGGTATAAACACGTCATATTACTCTGACAATGGTGATTTCTATCGCTGCGTGGCGTTACGTATCTAAAAGCATTGCATCTAAAAATGCCACTTGAATCTTTTATTTCAAGGTATTTGGTTTTAAAACATATACGCATGTATAAACACGTCATATTCGGCTGATAATGGTGATTTCTACCGCTGCGTATCGTTACGTATCTAAAAGGCTCGCATTTAAAAATGCCACTTGAATCTTTTATTTTAAGGTATTTGGTAAAAAAACATATACGCATGTATAAACACGTCATATTAGGCTGATAATGGTGATTTCTATCGCTGCGTGGTGTTACTCATCTAAAAGCATCGCATTTAAAAATGCCACGTAAATCTTTTATTGTAAGGTATTTTGTTAAAAAATATATACGCATGTATAAATACGAATATTACTGAGAATGGTGATTTCTATCGGTGCGTGGTGTTACGTATGTAAAAGCGTCGCATTTTTTGAAGTGACGTCTTTTTAGTAGCCAATCACTATTGCCGGTTGTATCACGTAATGCAACGTGCGGATTGACGTACAGTACGCTAAGTCTTTACTGCGCGTTTAGGACTTTGTCGAAGATTTCAACTTTTCGTAATGCGAGTATTAATAGTAAGTAATAACTTTGTCGATATTTGTCAGTATTTAAATGATGCATGAAGTTACTGTACATTAAGTATTAGTATGTAAGCGTGGTTCGAATGTAATGTTTGTCGCGCATATTTAGACGCATGTGTAACTTACTGCTTTCTTATTGTCATAAAAATGCTTCTTGATAATTATTCGGAGTAAATACTTATAAATAAATTGTAGCAGTATGCGAAATACATTTTTAAAGTGGTATTACGTAAATTGTGTAGAACATCGAACCCTGCTGTAAAAGTTTAGAACGATGCAATGCTTGTAAATTGCATAACTTAAACTGACTTGTATGCACAGTATCGTGCGTTTCAAATGTAAAATGGTGATGCGTAACAAAATAGTTACATGTTTAAAAGCATTAAGATTTATTTTTTAAGCATTGCTAGTTTAGAATACCGAAGCGTGTTGTAAAACTTTGCTATGTCGTTAAAGCGTATTTTACATTTTCAAAAGTGACTTTTACACGAACGCGTGAAGAAATGTTTCCTAAATAATAATGCTTGTGATATATCGGTATGTTTATTTATATATGTGTGATGCAATTTTTACCCATTGCTACTTTATGGATGCTTGCAACAGCAACGGATCGTGGAGGCAGTTACAGCGGGGCAACAGGGTGGAGAGAGGGAAGGGCAGGGCGGACGTTGCTAGGAACTGGCATATAGATAATTGCAGGTAAGTAAACAATTTAATTAATAAAACGAATTTCGTAGTGCTCCTTGGATCGCAAACTACAATGCAGTGCGAGGTGCAAATTTTGTTTTATTAATTAAATTGTTTACTTACTAGCAATTATCTATATGCCGTTTTTTAGCAACCTTCGCCCTGCCCCTCTCCCTCCCTACTTTCCTGCCCTACCGTAACTCCCTCCACGAGCTGTCGCTGACTTGTAAAATATCTGACTTATAAAATTTCGTACAAACAATCATTGATATCACTGTAAATATATAGCGAAGCTTCTTCAAATATCGGCTGTGTGGCGAATATTACTTTGTACAAGTATTTTCAATTGCATTTGTATTTTGAAATAACTGTCGAACACCTACTTCTATAAGTATTTTCAATCGCATTTGTATTTTAATAATTGTCGAACAGGTACTGCTATGTGAAGCATTGTATTTGTTTTTGGGAATGCGTGTGCGAACATAAAAACAATCCTATGTTCTGCTAATTCCAAATTTTACCGCTGTAAATATTGCCGGGACGAATTGCAAGGAAAATATTAAATTGCGCAGTTCCATTTTGCTATTTTGCTTGCGGAAATATATAATTACATACTGGTTGTATACTACCTTAGCTAACCTTGTCAAAGATAATTCTTGCTACTATATATAATTTTTTAATAGCATGAATTTAACTTCAAAAGTAAAGAATAATTTTAAACTGCGTAACCACTCACGTTTTATGGTGTCCAAATTTCTTGCGTTTGTTTCAAATTACGATTTTATTTCCTGTAGTCGTAAACGCCTTAGCCAAGTACTCCAAGTAATTTTGCTGTAAGGGAAATGTTGCAAATAATTATATGCACGTACATATAATAAGTTATAAGCTTTAAATAACATTCTAAAGTCGGACAGTCATAGTAATTATTAGGTATATTAATTTAAAAATGCTTTTTGGTAAATTCTGTATAGTTATAATTTAAGGCTATTTTTACGAAAAAGTCTTTTAATAAGTTAAAAAGAAGCTTACCTTTTGCAATAGCAATTTGGAACTAATTCCAAATGTTTGTAAATGCGTAGTCGAAGTTTGGGAATAATCACAGAGCGCAATCCAAGAGAAGTTTGCTGACGCCAAGTACCAATGTCTGTACCTACTCTTTTGGCTTTCAGTTTAAGTAGGATCTTCTTATCTGATAAGAGTCTCCAAGGGCAATAAAATACAAAGGGTTGTTTAGAAAAAAAGCATAGGGTTAGTGAGAAAATTGGAGTGCGAAAAAGGCTGGCTGCTAAATGTCAATGGGAACGAAAAGGGCAAAGGCGAATGTTAAAGTTGTTGCAGTTTCGTTTCTTGAAATCGGTCTACATTTCAGGAAAACTAAGTTAGTTTCTGTTTTACCCAAAGCATCATATTATATGCACTTATTCGTTCTTAGTATAATAATAAATATGTTAAACCTTTTTCAAAATAGCACAGTAAAAAAACATAACATGTAAATACATCGTATATTAATAGACGTATTCGCATTAAATATGTGCAGTTAAATAGCTGCTTATTTATGAAAAGTCTGCACATGTTCACATTTCTTTAAATCTAGTTACTAAATATGTGCAGTTAAATAGCTGCTTATTTATGAAAAGTCTGCACGTGTTCACATTTCTTTAAATTTAGTTAGTCACATTAATATTTAAGTATTTCTGACAAATGTACTGTTGTCTCTGAGTAATGTGCTCTATATATAAGTAAGTCGAATCATTGTTCGGATGTGTTTGTATTCCTCAGTGATGCGATCGTGTTTATAACTAAAGTGATTTGTTTGTAATGTATTTGAGTACTTAAATAATGTAATGCTCTTTTGAGTATGATGTTCTTTTATGTTTGATGAATGAGGTGCTAATTTTGAGTGATATGGAATGTATCGTAATAATGTGGAAATGCTTATGAATGATGTCGCAGTATTATTCATATATGATATTAGTCTGAGTAATGTAGTTATATCTCTAAATAATATCATAGTATTTTTTAATTATGTTACCATGTTATGGTCTTGCTGGGTATTGTGGACAGTAGTAAAGCAGAGTAATAACAAATAATGCAAGTATTAATGCAGAGTGGAGATTGAGAAAGCAAGTGGTAATGTAGATATTTACTGCAATAATAGTGGATAATGCAGATGTGTAGTGCAGATTGCAGATTAGTAATGCATATTAAAGAGTAATAATACAGAGTGCAAAGTAATATGCAGAGAGTTGAGTTGTAATGAATAATATTAGAGCAGAGTTGTGTACAGAGTTGTAGCAGATTGTCAGTGCAAAGTGGTGGCGCAGAATGGTGGCACAGAGTAGTGGCGCAGAGTGGTATCGCAGAGGGGTAGCACAAAGTGGTAACGCAGAGTAACGACACAGAGTGGCAGCACAGAGTGGCAGCACAGAGTGGTAGCACAGAGTGGTGGCACAGAATGGCTGCACACAATGGTAGCACAGAGTGGCATTGCAGAGTGGTGGCGCAGAGTGGTAGCACAGACTGGCGTTGCAGAGTGGCGTCGCAGAGTGGCACCACAGAGTGGCAGCGCAGGGTGATGGCATAGAGTAGCACCGCAGAGTGGTGACATAGAGTGGTGGCACAGAGTAGAAACACAGAGTGGCAGCACAGAGTGGTGGCACAGAGTGGCAACACATAGTGGCAGCGCAGAGTGGTGGCGCAGAATGGCAGCACAGAATGGCGGCACAGAGTGGTGGCGCAGAATGGCGGCGCAGAATGGTGGCGCATAGTGGTGTTGCAGAGTGCTAGCACAGAGTGGTAGCACAGACTGGTGGAGCAGAATGGCTGCGCAGAGTGGTGGCACAGAGTGGCACCGCAGAGTGGTGGCACAGAGTGGTGTTGCAGAGTGGTGTCGCAGAGTAATGTTGCAGAGTGGGGTTGCAGAGTGGCGTTGCAGAGTGGATCGCAGAGTGGGGTCGCAGAGTGGCGTTGCAGAGTGGCAGCACAGAGTGGCGACGCAGAGTGGCGGCGCAGAGTGGCAGCACAGAGTGACAAAACAGAGGTGACACAGAGTTGCAGTGAGTGGCAGCGCAGAGTGCTGTCGCAAAGTGCTAATGCAAAGTGGTAGCACAGACTGGCATCGCAGAGTGGCGTCGCAGAGTGGCACCACAGAGTGGCGGCGCAGAGTGGCAGCGCAGAGTGGCAACGCAGAGTGATGACACAGAGTGGTGGCACAGAGTGGCAACATAGAGTGGCGATGCAGAGTGGCGACACTGAGTGGTGGCGCAGAGTGGTAGCCCAGAGTAGTGGCACAGAGTGGTGGCACAGAGTGGTGGCGCAGAGTGGTGGCGCAGAGTGGTGGCGCAGAGTGGTGGCGCAGAGTGGTGGTGCACAGTGGTGGTGCAGGGTGGTGGCGCAGAGTAGCACTGCAGAGTGGTAACACAGAGTGGTGGCACAGAGTGGCAACACAGAGTGGCAAAGCAGAGTGGTGGCGCAGACTAGAAGAACAGAATGGCAGCGCAGAATGGTGGCGCAGAATGGCGGCGCAGAATGGTGGCGCAGAGTGATGTTGCAGAGTGCTAGCAGAGTGGTAGGACAGAGTGGTGGCACTGAATGGCTGCGCAGAATGGTGGCACAGAGTGGCATTGCAGAGTGGTGGCGCATAGTGGTAGCACAGACTGGCGTGGCAGAGTGGCACTGCAGAGTGGCATCACAGAGTGGCGGCGCAGAGTAGTGGCACAGAGTAGCACAGCAGAGTGGTGACACAGAGTGATGGCACAGAGTGGAAACACAGAGTGGCAGCGCAGAGTGGTAGCACAGAGTGGCGACACATAGTGGCAGCACAGAGTGGTGGCGCAGAGTGGCAGCACAGAATGGCAGCGCAGAGTGGTGGCGCAGAATGGCAGCGCAGAATGGTGGCGCATAGTGGTGTTGCAGAGTGCTAGCACAGAGTGGTAGCACAGACTGGTGGAGCAGAATGGCCGCGCAGAGTGGTGGCACAGAGTGGCACCGCAGAGTGGCAGCGCAGAGCGGTGGCACAGAGTGGTGTCGCAGAGTGGTGTCGCAGAGTGGTGTCGCAGAGTGGCGTTGCAGAGTGGATCGCAGAGTGGCGTCGCAGAGTGGCGTCGCAGAGTGGCAGCGCAGAGTGGCGGCGCAGAGTGGCGGCGCAGAGTGGCAGCACAGAGTGGCAGCACAGAGTGACAAAACAGAGGTGACACAGAGTGGCAGTGAGTGGCAGCGCAGAGTGCTGTCGCAGAGTGCTAGCGCAAAGTGGTAGCACAGACTGGCATCGCAAAGTGGCGTCGCAGAGTGGGACCACACAGTGGCGGCGCAGAGTGGCAGCGCAGAGTGGCGGCGCAGAGTGACGACACAGAGTAGTGGCACAGAGTGGCAACATAGAGTGGCGACGCAAAGTGGCGGCACTGAGTGGCAGCGCAGAGTGGTAGCCCACAGTGGTGGCACAGAGTGGTGGCACAGAGTGGTGGCAAAGAGTGATGACGCAGAGTAGCAGCGCAGAGTGGCAACGCAGAGTTGTAACGCAGAGTGGCAATACAGAGTGGCAACGCAGAGTTGTAATGCAGAGTGGCAATGCAGAGTAGCAACGCAGAGTTGTAACGCAGAGTGGCAATGCAGAGTGGCAACGCAGAGTGGCAACGCAGAGTCGTGGCGCAGAGTGGCGGCGCAGAGTGGCGGCGCAGAGTGGCAGGGCAGAGTGGTAGCACAGTGTTGTAGTGCAGAGTAGTATTGCACAGTGCATAGGGGTAATGCAAAATGGAAGTGGTATTGCAAAGTGGTAACACAGAGTAATGTCACAATGTTTGGAGCTTCATAAAAATTCCCTCTTCATTGGAGATGGTGTGAAGCGGTAATAGTTTGTGTGAATGTAAACTGGAAAATGCAAGTTTAAGGAGTTGATAGCAACTCAGACTCAATAGCATAAAGATTTGTGTGTAGTTAAAAAGTAAATAGCAATGCATTGTTTAGAGACAGCAATCATAGACCTAGGAGGAGAATAAGAAGGCTTAAGTGCAAAAAGCATTTTTGAACAGGGCGAAAAACATAGTTAAGTTATAGAGCAATGCAAAAAGGAAATATATGATGTGTAAGGAGAGCAGTCACGCAACAACAGGTAATTAAGAACTGGTGTTATCAATGCTAAATGTAGTAACAATGATTCTGGGCATTGCTATGCGTGATTTTATTTAAAGTATGATAAACGGCGTTGTTACAAATAGTAAAGTAAACATTTGTTTCACAACATCTCAGCTTGCTGACAGCTACAGCACATCCTCTAAGTTCTTGCAAGTGTACATTTCAGACAAAAGCCAACGCTAATGTTTAATGCAAACTGCCTGATCTTTGGGTATAATGTGGAGCAACAAACCTGCAAGCATACCCACGAAATGTAATGAACCAAAATAAATTTGAACTGTGTAGGAGAAGTTTAACGATAAATATAGAGTAACTACATACTTTGTATTATTAAATAAAACACTGCTTTTAGTAAAACGCAAGCCGAAAAAAGCAACGTGTGACACTCCCAAAACAGAAAGCAGACATGGCGCCTGGAAAGCGTCTTTTTAAGTATCGTTGTGACATGTAACACCACCCTTGCACAACAAACAGGAAAAACGAATTAACATGTAACACTTGGTACTCCCCTCTATTTACAACTTTGGTTGTAAAGTAACATCAACAGAGAAATCCCACCAAGCCAGCCTCTGAGAATAGGAACTTTTAACTGAACTACATCCGGATTGTGTTGCTGTTTTTCAAATTCATGCTGTAAGAACACATGTTACAGCAACGTGTTTTAAGCATATTAAATAAACTTGCTTATGTACTTTTAATGCTACTGACTTCTGGGTAATTAGCATGCTACAGTGGTACGTTTTGCATGCTCTTTTAATTATATTTCCCAAAAGTGTACCAGAAATAAATGGCATGCTTTAATTAAATGGAAGCTTTTGTTGTAAAGCACGCCGCATAACATATGTTAGAACACGTTCTTATGAGCATATTAAATAAAGTTGCCTATGTCTTTTTAAAGGCGGTAACTTATGGCAAATTAAGTTAGACTTAGCATACTACAGTAGCACATTATGTGTGCTATTTTAATTATATTTCCCCAAAATATTTCACGAATGAATGCCACGCTTACATTAAATAAAAGCTTCCATTCAAAAGTCCCTACGTCTTAATTTTGTACCTCGGTCTTTCTATGAGCCAAAGTCTGTTATATATACAGACCGAACACCAACTGCAGCGACTTTTGGCTTTGTCTCATGTGACACCCATGCCCTCCCTCTCGAATTCATAGGTAAACAATTGCCGTGAAACAAAAAAAACAATGTGCATACTCTAACATTAATTATGAAAGGATAGCACTTCTGTATACAATTTTAAACCAACGCAGGTTTTAACCAGACCTGCAAATGAATGTGCATGCAAACAGTTATAATGGCGCCAACAACATGCAAAGCATGATTAGACGCTTGTTATACAAGATTTGCAAATGAGTGTACGGGAAAGCTCTAAAACGGCGCCAACTACAATATAAAGCCTTTAAAAAAATCACTATGCCGGAAACATCTACTATGGCGCCATAGACAACAAAAGCATTCATATTACTCTGCTGGTAACTCTTAATCCTGTGTGAAGACTAAGCAAAGCACTGTTAAACACATAGGCTTACTGCAAAAACTCGTGCTCATTTTGCACTAAGCGTGCCCATTTTCCGCTAGTTACTGCTTTGTAAAAAAATAAAGCACGACATGCACTCCATTCAAAGTCCACCTCACTGTTTATATATACTTAGCAGTAATCAATAACACACTAAGTTTAATAAATATCGGCAAGTGTAGATTAATATTGCAAAGTGATAGTGCAGAGAATTAGTGTATAGTAGTAGTGCATTGCACAGAGTGGTAGTTCTTAGTGGTTCTGCAGATCGCATAGTGGTAGTACAGACTGCAATGTGCATTAAATTATAACTTCCCTTCTCATGCAAAACCCATGCCCTCCCTTTTGAATTGATAACTGTTTTTTTACACACATGCTTTAACAACACATGTTAGAACACGTTGTTATAAGCACTAATAGGGCGTAGTAGTAGCGCAGGCTAGTAGTGCAGACTGGTACTGCAGAGTAGTGGCAGACTGGTAACGGAGACTAGTAGTGCAGACTATTAGTGCACACTAGTAGGCAAGTAATAGTGAAGCGTTGTAGTGCAGAGTAATATTGTACAGTACATTGGGGTAATGCAGAATGCAGAGTAATACTGCAAAGTAGTAGCACACAGTAATATCACAATGTTTAGAGATTAATAATGGCTCCCTCAGCTTTGGAAAGGTGTAAAGCAGCAATACTTTCAGTGTGAATGTAAAGCGCAAAATGCAATATTAAGAAGTTAGTGGCAAATCAAACTCAAAAGAATTGAAATCGGTGTGTAGTTAAGATAAATATGGCAATGCATTGCTTAGAGGCAGCAATCCTAGGACTAGTAAGAGAATAAGAAAGCCCAGGTACAAAACGCATTTTTAAACAGGACAGAAAACATTGTTAGCTTTACATTTTAGACAAAAAAGCAACCCTGGTATTTATTGCAAAGTCTGATGTTTAGGGATAATGTGGAGCAACAAAGCTGCAAGCATACTCACAAAATGCAATTTTCCGAAATAATTTTAAACTGTGCAGGAGAAATGTAATGAGAAATATAGAGTAGCTACATAGTTCGCATTATTACAGAAAGCAATGCTTTTTGTAATACGAAAGCCGAAAAAGACAACGTGTGACAATTCCAAAACAGAAAGCAGACATGGCGCCTGTAAAGCGTCTTTTTAAGTACCATTGTGACATGTAACACCACCCCTGCACAACAAACAGAAAAACAAATTAGCATGTCACACCGGGTAGTTTCCTCTATTTACAACCTTGGCTGTAAAGTAACAACAACGGAGAAATCCCAGCAGGCCAGCCGCTAAGAATAAAAACTTTTATGTGAACTACATCTGGATTGTGTAGCTTTTTAAAATCATGCTGTAACAACACATATTACAGCAACGTGTTCTAAGCATATTAAATAAAGTTGCGTATGTATTTTTAATCTTACTGACTCCTAGCTTATTGGCATGCTACAGTGCTATGTTGTGCGTGCTCTTTTAATTATATTTCCTAAAAGTGTATCACAAATAAATGCCGCGCGTAAATTAAATGTAAGCTTCTGTTGTAAAGTTACCACGTCTTAATTTTGGTCTTTAGCCTTCCAACGAGCCTAAGTCTGTTAGATATAGAGGCAGAAGTCCAATCTGCATTAAATCGTGGCTTTCCCTCTAATGCGACACCCATGCACAACACGCACTCCATTCAAGAAAACGATGTGCATACTTTAACAGTAATTAGGAAGAGATGGCACTTCCCTACACAATTTTAACCTCACGCTGGTTTTAACCACACTTGCAAATCACTGCCCATGCAAAAAGTTATAATGGCGCCAACAACATGCAAGACACGATTAGACGCTTGTGATCCAACACTTGCAAATGACTCTACAGGAAACCTCTGACACGGCGCCAACTACAATAAATGCCTTTCTAAAAATCACTCTGCAAAAAACGCCTACTATGGCGCCATAGACAACGAAAACACATAAGCTTACACCAAAACATCGTGCCCACTTTGCGGTAGTTACTATTTGGATGAGGAAAAGCATGACACGCACTATTGCGAGCTTTTGAAACAGACGTAAAATGTATAAATCTGCAATGACTGCTGAAGCGCACGGTCTTGTGAACGCACACAGTAAAATGTACAAGCTTTTGAAAAATGCACCCGGACGTAAAATGTGTCAAATCTGCAATGACTGCAGAAGCGCACGGTCTTGTGAACGCACACAGTAAAATGTATCAAATTTGTAATGACTGCTGAAGCGCCCGCCCGGTCTTGTGGACGCACACAGTGAAATGTATCAAATGTGTAATCACTGCTGAAGCGCGCGGTCTTGTGCGCGTGGCCAGCGGAAATCGCCTCCAGAGAGGCAAAGCGCGCGACAGACCCTGTCTCCTGGGAAGCATGGTCCCTGACATAAGATCTCGGCGAGTACAGCGCTGACGCGCTGTATCGCTACGAGACCTAAAAATAGGGAATTTAACCCCTGCAAAAAAGTGGAAAAGAATGAGCCTATGAGCACTGAAGCCCAAAAGTTTTTATACAAAATCACACATTCTATTAGTAGATTCTGGAAATTTAGTATGGTATGATCATGGTTAGGGTCACTTTGGCAAATTAGAAATTGCAATTTCATATTTTCAATTTTTAGCACTAACTTATTTCTTAAGATAAGTGAAGTATTTCACCTACTCTTACAGCAGCTACACTGCGGAGATGTTCAGCAGAAAATGAAACAGTTCTCAGTGACTCATAGAATCAACACGCCGTCACCGGAACTTCCAGCGGAAGTCCTTGATTATGATACTTAGGGGACACATGGAAGTTTTATTCACAATCCACACTACCTAGCACAATAGTCCATGTTGCGTCTTTGACGTCATTCACTTGATGCTTCGCAGAAACAAGAGGAGAGGTGATTTGCAGCAGGACCCTGATTGGGAGGGAGAATGCGCAGGAGCGAGATGAATAGAACACTCAAAACGGCATCCATATGACAATCAATGGCATCTGAAACGAAAATGTGGCATAACTACTTCACAGTATCAATTCCATTTCAAAGAAACTCAGTGCACTCATCTAAAGTGCAGCATTATTAACTCATCATTTACAACTCATTTTCAGAAATACTTTTCACCCGACATTATACCGTTGCATATCTTAAGAAGCTACTACACCACCAAGCTTCCTTTTGTACACATTCAAATGTACAGTTATGATTTTCTTTACAATATCCTGTTTCCACAGTAGGTCACTGCACTGTTTTGTTCAAGAATAGTTTTTTGCCTATTCTAAACCCTAGTGGTGTTTTCATTTTTCCTTGCAGAAATCAGAAAGTATTTGAAATCTGGGGGGTACTGAACCTCCACATTAGCAGCTACAGGGTGGGTGGGGTTATTTATGGGCCTCTTCTGCCTGCAACTTGGCAAACGCTGTAATTCAGCATCAATAGCAGAGCAGCAGTTGCATGGAAAAACAAGCATTGGCATAGCCAATAGGTCTCGCCTTTGGGACCTTATAAGTGCTTAGTTATCCAGCACAATATCCTTGGTGCAACAACATCAACTCTTGCATGGCTAAACACTTATAAGGTCCCAAAGGTGAGACCTATTGGCTATGCCAATGCTTGTTTTTATTAAGATCAACACATAACACGCTTAACTAGAAGCTTTTAACAAACCACATCGAGTAAAGTTATTGTAAAACTGTGTTTTAAGGTATGCTGCTTGACAGGTTTCAGCCACGGGCTGGATGGTGGTTCTTGAGAGCTTTCTGCACACCCACTCGCTTCTCCAACAGAAGGACATCATAATGTGATGGCACGCTCTAACCTCTCTGGAGAGCCATTCTAGCCCAAATCTACAAGGAAATCTGACAACATTTACTGTTTTGTTTAATTGACGGAGCCTGTGTGGTGGTTTAGGAAAACGTATCTTTCTTGAAGTCTCCAAGTATTCCAATTTCCAATAGAGCGCTATAAGAAGTTTAAGCGCTTTAAACATTATTAGGAGACAGTTATCTGATTAAGCCAATACGCACTTAGGAAAAACCTCATTTGTCCACGTTTAGACAGTGACTTCCGTATCCGTATGATAGAACAGAAGATCTTTGATTAATAGGAAATTCACTTTAAAATTACCTCATAATTCAATGATCAAACAACTACTTCATCTATTTTTCAGTAAATTAATATTTTATTGATAACGCTGAAATATATTAGGTGACGGCAGGCCTTTAAAGGGAAAGCTTAGTATTCCTTTCAAGCAGGAACACTATTTCATATTACCTGGCAAAACAAATAAAAGAGAGTGCGAAATGAAAGCACAAGGACCGAACCGAACCTTGCCACCTTAAGTTTCGCAGACAGGTAAAAACCTGGGGCCTTATTTATGAAGGACTTGCGCCGCCGGTGCGTCACTTTTAACATGGGAAAAAGTGACGCACCGGCGGCGCAAGTCCTTCATAAATAAGGCCACTGGTTATTTAACCTGTAATTGCCTTCCTTTTGGCTCGCCCTCTCTCATTTGGTTTAGCGCCGGGAAACCTACGGGTAGCTGCGCGCTTTATAAACTTAAATATAATAATATAATAATAATAATAAGGACAGACGAAAATTCTAGCAAATGTTACATTTTAAATGTACTGTTCACCATCACATTTCCCTACTATGAAAGAGAAGAAAAAGAAGCAAGTGTATAAAAATTAGTCCAAACACCAGAAATTATTGTTTTTCGCTTCTCAATAAATGTAACTCTCATCACAGTAATGTTAGGCTACTAAATGATGTCAGGTTGAGGTACCCTGATGGCAATCAAATGTTTGACCAACAGTATGCACAGACGTTTCTGCAGCTGGCACATTAGTCTTGTATTTTATGCCGTGACAGTGGATACCCAATAAACAACTAAGGGTTGGCTCTAATCAGTATGGCTGAGCCGTCATACAACATAACAAAAAGAGATTGCCAGTACTGATAACACCGCAGTAACATGAATTCGAACACAGTACTTGAGAAAATATTCAAGACTGGAGGCTAGTCGATAGCTTTTATTCTTATTTTTGATTTTATCAAAAGATACTTTTTTTCAATTTCAAAACACAAACATGTACAACATATTTATCGAAAAAGTCACAATAGGGGGGTATCATTCGTCATATCAATCATATCACAATCATACAACATACAAGTATTCGTGGGGAGAAGGGATGCACTAGATGAGAAAGCTACAAAATTTACCAAAACATACAATATTTACAATATAATATCAAACATAAGACAAGAATAGCCACAGTCTGCAAAACACTTAAACAATATTTTCATTTGGTGTCTGATCGATTATACCGTACATTCCTATAGTCAAGTATAAAAATACTTTCTAAATCTTTGGGTAAAGGATAATGTACAGGGATTAGTGATGAGCAACAATTATCATGACATTTACGCTTATCACTAGAGCAGACAGGAATATGGCTTGGGCCTTATTTATGAAGGACTTGCGCCGCCGGTGCGTCACTTTTAACATGGGAAAAAGTGACGCACCGGCGGCGCAAGTCCTTCATAAATAAGGCCACTGGTTATTTAACCTGTAATTGCCTTCCTTTTGGCTCGCCCTCTCTCATTTGGTTTAGCGCCGGGAAACCTACGGGTAGCTGCGCGCTTTATAAACTTAAATATAATAATAAGGACAGACGAAAATTCTAGCAAATGTTACATTTTAAATGTACTGTTCACCATCACATTTCCCTACTATGAAAGAGAAGAAAAAGAAGCAAGTGTATAAAAATTAGTCCAAACACCAGAAATTATTGTTTTTCCCTTCTCAATAAATGTAACTCTCATCACAGTAATGTTAGGCTACTAAATGATGTCAGGTTGAGGTACCCTGATGGCAATCAAATGTTTGACCAACAGTATGCACAGACGTTTCTGCAGCTGGCACATTAGTCTTGTATTTTATGCCGTGACAGTGGATAGCCAACTGACAACTTTTGCTTTGTCCCAAAGGGTGCATTATGGGTCACTGAGGTCGTGCAGTTGATTCTCACCCTGGTTGCTCATTCAGAATGGTGCTTCCATGTGAAACTGCAAGCCTGAAATGCAAAATTTGTAGAAAGAAGTAGATTGTGTACCAGTTCTTGTCATGGTGGCCCGAAATCCCTTTCATGGAGAAACTGCTCAGACCCTTTGAACTCATTACTCCCGGCCCCTTAAATGCGGTCTTCCAGGCATATGAGCAAATGTGTACATTATCTGTGCATACGGTATTATTTCACAAACATCTTGGATTGTATTTGGATAATTAAATACTGCTGCCGGTAGTGTTTTTTAGGTCTCGCCTTTTCCATTGGAAAATGGCGAGAATTCAAGTGCTCAAATGCTCGTGAAACCAAGGGTTTCGTTCGTGCAGTTTTCTTTAAGTTCACGTGAATCACGTGACTAAACAAGCACGAGCATCAGCCTCCCTCCCTCCCTCCTAATTGCATTTTTTCACGGCCGCACAGCACATCAAAGGGCTTCTCCCAGCGTGTGCTGTGTGGCTTCTCCTCCCCTAATTATTCATGGCTGGCCGGTGGCCGGCCGTACTTTCAGTTTCCCTAACATCTCACGCGACAGCCTGCATCTCCCCTGCTCTAGGATATCAAACACTTCCTCCATCTAATGTTGCCTGATTCTGCCTTTTGTTTCAGGATTCAATATCTTTTTCTGTGTCCTGTGTCACTTTATTTATTTCTTGTTATATTTCACTCCTTCTACCTTTCCTTACTTTCAACCTTTCACCCATCCCTCCTTTAACTCTTTTCCCTATCTAGTCTATACCTCCTCTCCCCTCAGTTTGCCCTGAATGCTTTCTTCCCCGTGGCCGCTTCTTTCCGAGCTAAGCTAGCGCTACAAAATTGAATTTGCTGATTAATGAGCTTCTTAAAAGATAATGATTTTGACATTGTTGCAGTATTTACTGTGTAGTGTAGGATGCAAAAATTGCTTTTATGACTTGCTGTCGAACAAAGTTTTGAAATTGAATTGCTACTAATTTGCATACCCTCTGTAGTCAGAAAGCTTTGATTTTGGTTGCCAGCTGTTTATAAAATATATATTTCAAAACAGTAGGAAGTGAAAAGTCAAACACATTTACTTAAAACTTTCCGAAATGTGCGGTGAGTTCATTCTTTGCATTGTGCAACAAAGAGATGTCTACCATTTTAGTAGTTCTCGCGGATCCATCCTTTCAGTTTAGTCATTGTGCAGTTTTGATAATGACTTCACATAGAAACAGCTATTTCGAGATTTGTCTCAGTAGGGCTTATTCTTGGGCGAGGTGCTCTCAAAAAGCACACCTCTTTTCAATTGGAGCACCCTTGTGGTCCTGACCAACTATAGGGCAGTTAGGAAAAGTCTATATGTATATGACACTAATAGGCTGAGGTACTGGAGGGTCAATCCTCGGTACATTTTGTGTTTGATGCGCTTTCCTTTTAAGACTGCTTTCTGGAATCTAATGGACAGGGAGTTAGAGGCTGCCACGGGTACAGAAACGTTCAATAAAATGCAAACCTTTTAATGCTCTTTGGAGCAAATCCAGGTACAAGAGGGTCACCTTCAGCGGCTATTCAGCAGATGTGGAAGCTGCTTGGCACTGAGCAGTTCTTTATTCACGGGGGAATATTCGTCGAAAAAACCACGAAATCAAAAAATAAAACCTCGGCCTCACGCGCGCGCGCCACTGCAGGCATATGTTTTCAATTATCCCAGCCGTGACGCCGAGATAATTGAAGATGTATGGCCTTCTGGTGCGCCTGACCGCACACAATATGCCATAAGCGGTGCTACTCTACCGCCTATGGCCTATTGCGTGCTCTCTTTGAAAAACACACGCATGCGAAGCCCAATAGCCATGCAGTTGGCAAAAAAAAGGACACCAATTCACGAGCAGCCAGGAATGTGTTAGGTAAGAATTCGGAGACCCTCACACAAGGACTCTTAGGCTCCGCCTACACTGCTACGCAGTGTGACGTAGGCCCGAGCCCTAAAAAGGACTGGACCTATGTCTTGATCCCAGAAACACCAGACTGACTCCAAGGGCTAATTGTCTGGCCTCCTGGTCAGAGCATACAAAAGAACAAATGGAGGAGTATTACCCGATGAGGGTGATGAAGGCTTTTGTCCAAACTGAGGAAACACTGTTCCTTTGTTAGTAAACCCCTCACTCACCACCTGGTGGTGACTTGCTTCATCATCGGGGCCCACCCAAGTGGCCTAGCGTCACTTGGGTGTGCTTCAACACCTGTGTTACAGTGGAGCAGGTAGTGAAGTGTGGGATGCGAACAAAAAAGTGTGAGTGTTAAAATTGTCCTGGTTAATGCTTTTATACAATTTTTAATAAAAAAGTAACTGGACAATATTAAAAATGTGGGTGAGATAGTAGTAGGGAAGTTACGGCCTACATATCTCAGTTTATGTGTTGGTCGACATGTTTCTACCATATGGGGAAATCCCCGGTATTCCTCAGGACCAAAACAAGGAAGTGGGTGGTGTGCGCCCCCTAAAAGACGCACCCAGTCCTAATTCCTTGGTCATCCAGAAGAAAAATATACTTCTGGGTAAGCACTCCTAAGATTAAGGGTGCAGATAAAAACCTGTGGGAAAGAGAGAGAGTAAATAAAATAATTACTATCCTGTAACGTAGTGCAGAATTAGGGTGCAGAGTACGTGCAGTTATTCTTGCTTTCCACAGTGGTGAATGACACAGTGCCTTCATCAGTACAGAGCGTGTCTACAAGTGGTGTGTAAACGTGCTCATTAACGTGGGAGTAGTAAATCTATAGAGTAAGCTATATCTGGCTAAGGGCTCTTGATTTTCGTCCTTGGTGCGTGCCTAAAAAGTACATGCTTGCGCCGTATATCAGGGTGCACTAAACTGGAGTGCTCATACTGGTACCGTCGTGGTTCAGATTGTGCCAGCTGGGAAGTTGTTATTAGAATTATAAATGTTCGAGTATGTCCTAATCAGGATTTGTGTTCAACATATAAGGACAGACTAGACTAACATACACATATAACATAGGGCTTTTCACGAGGTGTCACATGGCTGGAAAGAAATGGGCTTACTGGAGTGGAGCTCTAGTTGAGCTGCATCAAGCAGGAGGTGGGCGCTTCGCCGGTTACAACATGTTCTAATAGGAAAGGCATATGTTGTAAAATGAGGGTTGACCTACGTAGCGGAATAAGCCTACATAGCGGTTCTTTTGTTCAGCCCAATTGTTGGTCCTGCGTGGGGAGGAAAAATAAAACTTACAGTTGGATGTGGCGAGCAAAGGCGGATCACCTACATCTCCCTGTTCGCTGCTTGGTTGCAACGAGCAAGTGAGGGCGTTGGGCGTATATGCGCCTGGCTCCTTCCGGGGGGTGTCACGTGTCAGCTACGGCGGCCCGTGGGGAGGGGTGGTTGGCATAGTAACCTCTGGACGCTGCGCTTCCGCTGTAGTAATGGCGATGTTGTGATCACTACGAGGTTTCAAGGGTGAGCGCGCGTTGGTAAAGCCTGGAGTCGCGCTAGTGATGTTATTAACGGAGTGGGGCAGAGAAGGCATAGGAGAAGCCCGGGTGTTTTAATTAGGGGGCTTCGTGGTTTATGATACCGGCAAAGTAAGGGATGAGGTGCATCCATAGGTCGGGACTGACTGTGTGGACCTGATTGGGCTGGATATGATATACATTATCAAACTGGGAGCTGATACAGTTAAGCAAAGGGAAATGTCTGTGGTGTCAGACCGGCTCAACATTAGGAGTTTTTATGAGAGGGCAACTTATCAAACTGGGGTGTGATGATGAGTCATAAGACAGAGTAACTAGGAAATGCTGTTATTTTAGTACAGAGTTCCACGGGATATTGTCGTTGAGCCCATGGATATGACCATTCCCTCACTGCCCATCACACCAATGACATGAGGTGGACGGTCATTGAACAGTTACAAGCGGGCCCTAACATCCAGGCTCGTTTATTTGAAAAAGAACAGAGATGGATATATAGACTTTCCACTCATATCCATGGGCTCAACGACAATATCTTATGACTCATCATCACACCCCAGTTTGATAAGTTGCCCTCTCATAAAAACTCCTAATGTTGAGCCGGTCTGACACCACAGACATTTCCCTTTGCTTAACTGTATCAGCTCCCAGTTTGATAATGTATATCATATCCAGCCCAATCAGGTCCACACAGTCAGTCCGGTATCATAAACCACGAAGCCCCCTAATTAAAACACCCGGGCTTCTCCTATGCCTTCTCTGCCCCACTCCGTTAATAACATCACTAGCGCGACTCCAGGCTTTACCAACGCGCGCTCACCCTTGAAACCTCGTAGTGATCACAACATCGCCATTACTACGGCGCAAGCGCAGCGTCCAGAGGTTACTATGCCAACCACCCCTCCCCACGGGCTGCCGTAGCTGACACGTGACACCCCCCGGAAGCAGCCAGGCGCATATACGCCCAACGCCCTCACTTGCTCTTTGCAACCAAGCAGCGAACAGGGAGACGTAGGTGATCCGCCTTTGCTCGCCACATCCAACTGTAAGTTTTATTTTTCCTCCCCACGCAGGACCAACAATTGGGCTGAACAAAAGAACCGCTATGTAGGCTTATTCCGCTACGTAGGTCAACCCTCATTTTACAACATATGCCTTTCCTATTAGAACATGTTGTAACCGGCGAAGCGCCCACCTCCTGCTTGATGCAGCTCAACTAGAGCTCCACTCGAGTAAGCCCTTTTCTTTCCAGCCATGTGACACCTCGTGAAAAGCTCTATGTTATATGTGTATGTTAGTCTAGTCTGTCCTTATATGTTGAACACAAATCCTGATTAGGACATACTCGAACATTTATAATTCTAATAACAACTTCCCAGCTGGCACAATCTGAACCACGACGGTACCAGTATGAGCACTCCAGTTTAGTGCACCCTGATATACGGCGCAAGCATGTACTTTTTAGGCACGCACCAAGGACGAAAATCAAGAGCCCTTAGCCAGATATAGCTTACTCTATAGATTTACTACTCCCACGTTAATGAGCACGTTTACACACCACTTGTAGACACGCTCTGTACTGATGAAGGCACTGTGTCATTCACCACTGTGGAAAGCAAGAATAACTGCACGTACTCTGCACCCTAATTCTGCACTACGTTACAGGATAGTAATTATTTTATTTACTCTCTCTCTTTCCCACAGGTTTTTATCTGCACCCTTAATCTTAGGAGTGCTTACCCAGAAGTATATTTTTCTTCTGGATGACCAAGGAATTAGGACTGGGTGCGTCTTTTAGGGGGCGCACACCACCCACTTCCTTGTTTTGGTCCTGAGGAATACCGGGGATTTCCCCATATGGTAGAAACATGTCGACCAACACATAAACTGAGATATGTAGGCCGTAACTTCCCTACTACTATCTCACCCACATTTTTAATATTGTCCAGTTACTTTTTTATTAAAAATTGTAGAAAAGCATTAACCAGGACAATTTTAACACTCACACTTTTTTGTTCGCATCCCACACTTCACTACCTGCTCCACTGTAACACAGGTGTTGAAGCACACCCAAGTGACGCTAGGCCACTTGGGTGGGCCCCGATGATGAAGCAAGTCACCACCAGGTGGTGAGTGAGGGGTTTACTAACAAAGGAACAGTGTTTCCTCAGTTTGGACAAAAGCCTTCATCACCCTCATCGGGTAATACTCCTCCATTTGTTCTTTTGTATACCTTGACCAGGGAATCAGGAGTATTCCCCGTCCGGCTACCACGGACGCAACTCCTTTCTCTCTCTTTGTTTCCAAGATTGAGGCAACGCGCAGCTGCGAGAGTACAAGACATTCTTTTCTCTCACAACACATATACAGGAGACCGACCACGACACGAGCATGGCAAAAAATCAGGGCTTATCTTTTTCCACGGAGGAAATAGACTCTATCATGAGCGACCTCAATGCCTTTGCAGATCCCAGCATCAGCAACACCATCTCACAGACATCGGAATGGGACAAACTCACTGAACTCAAACGCAACCGTATTAGAACAATACTACATGGTACAATCCTTAAAGAGTATGTCACAAACAACATGGCCCCTAAAGGCTTACTAGTAACCAATGCCCCCCGAATTTTCCTAGAGGACAAGGAATTCAGAAGAGATTGGGCACAAATAGCGTGGCATTGCACGCATGACTGGATCATGCTGATCCTAAAAACAGCGATAAGACTTTCCGAAAAAATCCAGATTGAAATCCAAACCATAGAAGGCCAAATAAAAGCCACGATTACAGGATATAAAAAGAAATTGGACGAAATAAATAAGGAGATCAATGAGTACAGGGAAAACCTCACACAACAAAAAGTCTCCAAATTCCAAAAAGATCTAAAGAAGTTTTCTTTTGTCAAAGCCTACCCATACTCGGACAAGGACTATAAAGGGACCACCATACAGGATCAAGATTCTGATGCATCCAGTAACACTTCTCACAGCTCCAACAGTAGTGGAGGCTCCAACATCAGCACACCACGACAGAAAAAGAGAGGTGGATTCCAAGGAAACTATCAGTGGCCACAATACAATCACCCCCCCTTCAATCCATATCAACAAACACAACAGTTCCCCATGTATGGATGGCAACCCCCCCTTCCAACAATATCCTTTTCAGCAAAATCAATACCGCCCTCCTTTTCAGAACAGAGGCAGGCGCGGAAGAGGCCGCAACAAATGGGGCAATACCGTCCATTGGGAGGAAGACGATATGGTGAGCAGCAACACCAGGAACAAAACCGCATCCAACAAAGCAGGCCCCAGTAACATGAGGACCTAGTGACCAATCTATCGTCACACATCCTAACAGACATTGAGAAAAAGGTCCTCAACAAAGGACTGGGATTTTTCCCCACTGCCAATTTAGATAGGTTCAAACTACATTGCGAACTAGCAGCGTTCTTTAGAAAACTGAAACTGAAAGCGTTTTTTGAGAAAACCAACAAGGAAATCATAGAGGAAATACCCAATGAAACTGGTTTAAAAACAAAATCGACTTTCGTTCCCCCACCACACACCATTCCAGTGGAAATAAATAAATTTGAACAAGCGGTATTCAATGATATAGAATCCACCAGAATCCCCACACGTTATCAAAACATCAGTGGAGCCGAGAGGAAAGCTTTAGCTGATCTCAAAGGAGATGACACAATCATCATAAAACCGGCCGACAAAGGCGGAGGCCTAGTAATCATGAACCGCACTGATTACCAACAGGAATGCAGACGATTACTTGAGGATCGGAAGAACTATCTCCCCCTCACCTATGACCCCACAGACGACCTGAAAAGAGAAATTATGAACCTGGTTGAAGAAGCGGAACACAAAGGTGAAATTTCAAAACAGGAAGCAGATTATTTAACCAAAACAGAGGCTAAAATTCCATATTTCTATGTGGTCCCAAAGATGCACAAGAACAGAACACCACCACCTGGAAGACCAATAGTATCCGGAATAGGCTCACTCCTCGAACCACTGTCCAGATTCTGTGACTACTTCCTGAAACCTATTGTACAGAGGACCTCAACTTACCTGAAAGATACAAAAAGCCTCCTAACACTCCTGGAAACCATCAGAATGGAGGATGACATGATCTTGGTCAGCTTCGATATAGAAAGCCTCTATACCAACATCCCCCAGGACGCTACCATCACTGTACTAAAAGAAACCCTGGAGCACACCACGTGGGAATACAGAACACCCAAGAGTTTCATCATTGATTGTGCTACCTTGGCCCTCAAAAGGAATTTCTTTGAATTCGAAGGATCCCTGTTTTTACAAATAGGGGGTACATCTATGGGCAGTGTTTTTGCGCCTAGCATAGCAGGACTCTATGTCTTTGAATTCGAGAAAAAACACATACTCTCACCTACCAACCCATACTTTGAAAACATAGTTTTCTGGCGCCGTTATATTGACGACGTGCTAGCAATCTGGAAGGGCCCGCATGAAATTCTTACAGCCTTTATCGCTTGGGTCAACACACGTGATCAACATCTTCACTTCACCCACAGCATAGATAAAGACAAAATGGTCTTCCTAGACATTGAGATTCAAAAGAATCAAGAAGCCCTGACCACCAAAACACATTTCAAGCCCACGGTAAAAAATAACCTCCTTAGGTTTGAAAGTTTTCATCCCCGACCATTACGGGAGAATCTTCCCTATGGCCAATATTTAAGACTACGGAGGAATTGCAGTAATCTCAAGGACTTCAAAGAACAAGCTGAGGACCTCACCACTAAACTATCACAACGTGGATACCCAACCAAGATCACCAAGAAGTGCCAACAACGAGCTAGAAACCAACCACGTCAAGCGCTTTTGGAAGAAACCATAAAAGACAGTGAAAACATACCACTGACCTGTGTGACGACCTATAATGTAATTTCCAATGAAGTGAGCAAAAGCATCAGAAAGCACTGGTCAATAATCAATTCGGGATCATTCAATTGGGAGAAACCTCTTTTCTCATACAGGAAAGCGAACAGTCTGAAAAACACCTTGGTCAACACTAGACCCAAAAGCAACATCAACTCTAGTGACCCGACATTAACACAGATATGGGGTCTACCACCGGTCACTGGACATTCTCGGTGTGGGGACTGTAGCGTATGTCACCTGACAGAAAACACCAAGACCATCACCTTGGAACCTGGAAAAACATGGGAACAGAGATCCCACACGAATTGCAATAGCAATAATGTAATTTACTTGATCACCTGCACCTGCGGAAAACCCTACGTGGGTATGACGACACGCAAAATAAAGCAACGCATTTGCGAACACAGGAGCACGATAAGATGCAGGAAGAACATGACAAAACTCACAGACCATTTCCTCACTGCCCATCACACCACCAATGACATGAGGTGGACGGTCATTGAACAGTTACAAGCGGGCCCTAACATCCAGGCTTGTTTATTTGAAAAAGAACAGAGATGGATATATAGACTTTCCACTCATATCCATGGGCTCAACGACAATATCCCGTGGAACTCTGTACTAAAATAACAGCATTTCCTAGTTACTCTGTCTTATGACTCATCATCACACCCCAGTTTGATAAGTTGCCCTCTCATAAAAACTCCTAATGTTGAGCCGGTCTGACACCACAGACATTTCCCTTTGCTTAACTGTATCTGCTCCCAGTTTGATAATGTATATCATATCCAGCCCAATCAGGTCCACACAGTCAGTCCCGACCTATGGATGCACCTCATCCCTTACTTTGCCGGTATCATAAACCACGAAGCCCCCTAATTAAAACACCCGGGCTTCTCCTATGCCTTCTCTGCCCCACTCCGTTAATAACATCACTAGCGCGACTCCAGGCTTTACCAACGCGCGCTCACCCTTGAAACCTCGTAGTGATCACAACATCGCCATTACTACGGCGGAAGCGCAGCGTCCAGAGGTTACTATGCCAACCACCCCTCCCCACGGGCCGCCGTAGCTGACACGTTACACCCCCCGGAAGGAGCCAGGTGCATATACGCCCAACGCCCTCACTTGCTCGTTGCAACCAAGCAGCGAACAGGGAGACGTAGGTGATCCGCCTTTGCTCGCCACATCCAACTGTAAGTTTTATTTTTCCTCCCCACGCAGGACCAACAATTGGGCTGAACAAAAGAACTGCTATGTAGGCTTATTCCGCTACGTAGGTCAACCCTCATTTTACAACATATGCCTTTCCTATTAGAACATGTTGTAACCGGCGAAGCGCCCACCTCCTGCTTGATGCAGCTCAACTAGAGCTCCACTCCAGTAAGCCCATTTCTTTCCAGCCATGTGACACCTCGTGAAAAGCCCTATGTTATATGTGTATGTTAGTCTAGTCTGTCCTTATATGTTGAACACAAATCCTGATTAGGACATACTCGAACATTTATAATTCTAATAACAACTTCCCAGCTGGCACAATCTGAACCACGACGGTACCAGTATGAGCACTCCAGTTTAGTGCACCCTGATATACGGCGCAAGCATGTACTTTTTAGGCACGCACCAAGGACGAAAATCAAGAGCCCTTAGCCAGATATAGCTTACTCTATAGATTTACTACTCCCACGTTAATGAGCACGTTTACACACCACTTGTAGACACGCTCTGTACTGATGAAGGCACTGTGTCATTCACCACTGTGGAAAGCAAGAATAACTGCACGTACTCTGCACCCTAATTCTGCACTACGTTACAGGATAGTAATTATTTTATTTACTCTCTCTCTTTCCCACAGGTTTTTATCTGCACCCTTAATCTTAGGAGTGCTTACCCAGAAGTATATTTTTCTTCTGGATGACCAAGGAATTAGGACTGGGTGCGTCTTTTAGGGGGCGCACACCACCCACTTCCTTGTTTTGGTCCTGAGGAATACCGGGGATTTCCCCATATGGTAGAAACATGTCGACCAACACATAAACTGAGATATGTAGGCCGTAACTTCCCTACTACTATCTCACCCACATTTTTAATATTGTCCAGTTACTTTTTTATTAAAAATTGTAGAAAAGCATTAACCAGGACAATTTTAACACTCACACTTTTTTGTTCGCATCCCACACTTCACTACCTGCTCCACTGTAACACAGGTGTTGAAGCACACCCAAGTGACGCTAGGCCACTTGGGTGGGCCCCGATGATGAAGCAAGTCACCACCAGGTGGTGAGTGAGGGGTTTACTAACAAAGGAACAGTGTTTCCTCAGTTTGGACGAAAGCCTTCATCACCCTCATCGGGTAATACTCCTCCATTTGTTCTTTTGTATACCTTGACCCACAGGTTTTTATCTGCACCCTTAATCTTAGGAGTGCTTACCCAGAAGTATATTTTTCTTCTGGATGACCAAGGAATTAGGACTGGGTGCGTCTTTTAGGGGGCGCACACCACCCACTTCCTTGTTTTGGTCCTGAGGAATACCGGGGATTTCCCCATATGGTAGAAACATGTCGACCAACACATAAACTGAGATATGTAGGCCGTAACTTCCCTACTACTATCTCACCCACATTTTTAATATTGTCCAGTTACTTTTTTATTAAAAATTGTAGAAAAGCAATAACCAGGACAATTTTAACACTCACACTTTTTTGTTCGCATCCCACACTTCACTACCTGCTCCACTGTAACACAGGTGTTGAAGCACACCCAAGTGACGCTAGGCCACTTGGGTGGGCCCCGATGATGAAGCAAGTCACCACCAGGTGGTGAGTGAGGGGTTTACTAACAAAGGAACAGTGTTTCCTCAGTTTGGACAAAAGCCTTCATCACCCTCATCGGGTAATACTCCTCCATTTGTTCTTTTGTATACCTTGACCAGGGAATCAGGAGTATTCCCCGTCCGGCTACCACGGACGCAACTCCTTTCTCTCTCTTTGTTTCCAAGATTGAGGCAGCGCGCAGCTGCGAGAGTACAAGACATTCTTTTCTCTCACAACACATATACAGGAGACCGACCACGACACGAGCATGGCAGAAAATCAGGGCTTATCTTTTTCCACGGAGGAAATAGACTCTATCATGAGCGACCTCAATGCCTTTGCAGATCCCAGCATCAGCAACACCATCTCACAGACATCGGAATGGGACAAACTCACTGAACTCAAACGTAACCGTATTAGAACAATACTACATGGTACAATCCTTAAAGAGTATGTCACAAACAACATGGCCCCTAAAGGCTTACTAGTAACCAATGCCCCCCGAATTTTCCTAGAGGACGAGGAATTCAGAAGAGATTGGGCACAAATAGCGTGGCATTGCACGCATGACTGGATCATGCTGATCCTAAAAACAGCGATAAGACTTTCTGAAAAAATCCAGATTGAAATCCAAACCATAGAAGGCCAAATAAAAGCCACGATTACAGGATATAAAAAGAAATTGGACGAAATAAATAAGGAGATCAATGAGTACAGGGAAAACCTCACACAACAAAAAGTCTCCATATTCCAAAAAGATCTAAAGAAGTTTTCTTTTGTCAAAGCCTACCCATACTCGGACAAGGACTATAAAGGGACCACCATACAGGATCAAGATTCTGATGCATCCAGTAACACTTCTCACAGCTCCAACAGTAGTGGAGGCTCCAACATCAGTACACCACGACAGAAAAAGAGAGGTGGATTCCAAGGAAACTATCAGTGGCCACAATACAATCACCCCCCCTTCAATCCGGTATTCACCTGTTACAACGCATTTTTTACAACGCACTACCACTACAACGCAGGAATTACAACGCATACCATTACAACGCATAGCGCTGGGGGGCGCTCTAGGATAAGAGGTAAGTTTAATTTACTATCCAACACCTTCCCTAGGGTCCACGGGGACTGGAGTTAGAATAGTAAATTATACTTACCACTATCCAGCACCCCAAAGCGCTATGCGTTGTAGTGGTATGCGTTGTGAATACCGCGTTGTAATGGTATGCGGAGTAAAAGTATGCGTTGTAACGTCATACATCCCTTCAATCCATATCAACAACCACAACAGTTCCCCATGTATGGATGGCAACCCCCCTTCCAACAATATCCTTTTCAGCAAAATCAATACCGCCCTCCTTTTCAGAACAGAGGCAGGTGCGGAAGAGGCCGCAACAAACGGGGCAATACCGTCCATTGGGAGGAAGACAATATGGTGAGCAGCAACACCAGGAACAAAACCGCATCCAACAAAGCAGGCCCCAGCAACATGAGGACCTAGTGACCAATCTATCGTCACACATCCTAACAGACATTGAGAAGAAGGTCCTCAACAAAGGACTGGGATTCGTCCCCACTGCCAATTTAGATAGGTTCAAACTACATTGCGAACTAGCAGCGTTCTTTAGAAAACTGAAACTGAAAGCGTTTTTTGAGAAAACCAACAAGGAAATCATAGAGGAAATACCCAATGAAACTGGTTTAAAAACAAAATCGACTTTCGTTCCCCCACCACACACCATTCCAGTGGAAATAAATACATTTGAACAAGCGGTATTCAATGATATAGAATCCACCAGAATCCCCACACGTTATCAAAACATCAGTGGAGCCGAGAGGTAAGCTTTAGCTGATCTCAAAGGAGATGACACAATCATCATAAAACCGGCCGACAAAGGCGGAGGCCTAGTAATCATGAACCGCACTGATTACCAACAGGAATGCAGACGATTACTTGAGGATCGGAAGAACTATCTCCCCCTCACCTATGACCCCACAGACGACCTGAAAAGAGAAATTATGAACCTGGTTGAAGAAGCGGAACACAAAGGTGAAATTTCAAAACAGGAAGCAGATTATTTAACCAAAACAGAGGCTAAAATTCCATATTTCTATGTGGTCCCAAAGATGCACAAGAACAGAACACCACCACCTGGAAGACCAATAGTATCCGGAATAGGCTCACTCCTCGAACCACTGTCCAGATTCTGTGACTACTTCCTGAAACCTATTGTACAGGGGACCTCAACTTACCTGAAAGATACAAAAAGCCTCCTAACACTCCTGGAAACCATCAGAATGGAGGATGACATGATCTTGGTCAGCTTCGATATAAAAAGCCTCTATACCAACATCCCCCAGGACGCTACCATCACTGTACTAAAAGAAACCCTGGAGCACACCACGTGGGAATACAGAACACCCAAGAGTTTCATCATTGATTGTGCTACCTTGGCCCTCAAAAGGAATTTCTTTGAATTCGAAGGATCCCTGTTTTTACAAATAGGGGGTACATCTATGGGCAGTGTTTTTGCGCCTAGCATAGCAGGACTCTGTCTTTGAATTCGAGAAAAAACACATACTCTCACCTACCAACCCATACTTTGAAAACATAGTTTTCTGGCGCCGTTATATTGACGACGTGCTAGCAATCTGGAAGGGCCCGCATGAAATTCTTACAGCCTTTATCGCTTGGGTCAACACACGTGATCAACATCTTCACTTCACCCACAGCATAGATAAAGACAAAATGCTCTTCCTAGACATTGAGATTCAAAAGAATCAAGAAGCCCTGACCACCAAAACACATTTCAAGCCCACGGCAAAAAATAACCTCCTTAGGTTTGAAAGTTTTCATCCCCGACTATTACGGGAGAATCTTCCCTATGGCCAATATTTAAGACTACGGAGGAATTGCAGTAATCTCAAGGACTTCAAAGAACAAGCTGAGGACCTCACCACTAAACTATCACAACGTGGATACCCAACAAAGATCACCAAGAAGTGCCAACAACGAGCTAGAAACCAACCACGTCAAGCGCTTTTGGAAGAAACCATAAAAGACAGTGAAAACATACCACTGACCTGTGTGACGACCTACAATGTAATTTCCAATGAAGTGAGCAAAAGCATCAGAAAGCACTGGTCAATAATCAATTCGGGATCATTCAATTGGGAGAAACCTCTTTTCTCATACAGGAAAGCGAACAGTCTGAAAAACACCTTGGTCAACACTAGACCCAAAAGCAACATCAACTCTAGTGACCCGACATTAACACAGATATGGGGGTCTACCACCGGTCACTGGACATTCTCGGTGTGGGGACTGTAGCGTATGTCACCTGACAGAAAACACCAAGACCATCACCTTGGAACCTGGAAAAACATGGGAACAGAGATCCCACACGAATTGCAATAGCAATAATGTAATTTACTTGATCACCTGCACCTGCGGAAAACCCTACGTGGGTATGACGACACGCAAAATAAAGCAACGCATTTGCGAACACAGGAGCACGATAAGATGCAGGAAGAACATGACAAAACTCACAGACCATTTCCTCACTGCCCATCACACCACCAATGACATGAGGTGGACGGTCATTGAACAGTTACAAGCGGGCCCTAACATCCAGGCTCGTTTATTTGAAAAAGAACAGAGATACCGGACTGACTGTCCACTCATATCCATGGGCTCAACGACAATATCCCGTGGAACTCTGTACTAAAATAACAGCATTTCCTAGTTACTCTGTCTTATGACTCATCATCACACCCCAGTTTGATAAGTTGCCCTCTCATAAAAACTCCTAATGTTGAGCCGGTCTGACACCACAGACATTTCCCTTTGCTTAACTGTATCAGCTCCCAGTTTGATAATGTATATCATATCCAGCCCAATCAGGTCCACACAGTCAGTCCCGACCTATGGATGCACCTCATCCCTTACTTTGCCGGTATCATAAACCACAATGCCCGCTAATTAAAACACCCGGGCTTCTCCTATGCCTTCTCTGCCCCACTCCGTTAATAACATCACTAGCGCGACTCCAGGCTTTACCAACGCGCGCTCACCCTTGAAACCTCGTAGTGATCACAACATCGCCATTACTACGGCGCAAGCGCAGCGTCCAGAGGTTACTATGCCAACCACCCCTCCCCACGGGCCGCCGTAGCTGACACGTGACACCCTCCGGAAGCAGCCAGGCGCATATACGCCCAACGCCCTCACTTGCTCGTTGCAACCAAGCAGCGAACAGGGAGACGTAGGTGATCCGCCTTTGCTCGCCACATCCAACTGTAAGTTTTATTTTTCCTCCCCACGCAGGACCAACAATTGGGCTGAACAAAAGAACCGCTATGTAGGCTTATTCCGCTACGTAGGTCAACCCTCATTTTACAACATATGCCTTTCCTATTAGAACATGTTGTAACCGGCGAAGCGCCCACCTCCTGCTTGATGCAGCTCAACTAGAGCTCCACTCCAGTAAGCCCTTTTCTTTCCAGCCATGTGACACCTCGTGAAAAGCTCTATGTTATATGTGTATGTTAGTCTAGTCTGTCCTTATATGTTGAACACAAATCCTGATTAGGACATACTCGAACATTTATAATTCTAATAACAACTTCCCAGCTGGCACAATCTGAACCACGACGGTACCAGTATGAGCACTCCAGTTTAGTGCACCCTGATATATGGCGCAAGCATGTACTTTTTAGGCACGCACCAAGGACGAAAATCAAGAGCCCTTAGCCAGATATATCTTACTCTATATATTTACTACTCCCACGTTAATGAGCACGTTTACACATCACTTGTAGACACGCTCTGTACTGATGAAGGCACTGTGTCATTCACCACTGTGGAAAGCAAGAATAACTGCACGTACTCTGCACCCAAATTCTGCACTACGTTACAGGATAGTAATTATTTTATTTACTCTCTCTCTTTCCCACAGGTTTTTATCTGCACCCTTAATCTTAGGAGTGCTTACCCAGAAGTATATTTTTCTTCTGGATGACCAAGGAATTAGGACTGGGTGCGTCTTTTAGGGGGCGCACACCACCCACTTCCTTGTTTTGGTCCTGAGGAATACCGGGGATTTCCCCATATGGTTTAAACATGTCGACCAACACATAAACTGAGATATGTAGGCCGTAACTTCCCTACTACTATCTCACCCACATTTTTAATATTGTCCAGTTACTTTTTTATTAAAAATTGTATAAAAGCATTAACCAGGACAATTTTAACACTCACACTTTTTTGTTCGCATCCCACACTTCACTACCTGCTCCACTGTAACACAGGTGTTGAAGCACACCCAAGTGACGCTAGGCCACTTGGGTGGGCCCCGATGATGAAGCAAGTCACCACCAGGTGGTGAGTGAGGGGTTTACTAACAAAGGAACAGTGTTTCCTCAGTTTGGACAAAAGCCTTCATCACCCTCATCGGGTAATACTCCTCAATCAATCAATCAAAGACATTTATAGAGCGCGCTACCTACCCGTAGGGTCTCGAGGCGCTTTGGGGGGGGGGCGCTACTGCTCGAACAGCCAGGTCTTGAGCTGCTTCCTGAAGGAGAGGTGGTCTTGGGTCAGGCGCAGGTCGGCCGGGAGGGAGTTCCAGGTCTTGGCGGCCAGGTAGGAGAAGGACCTTCCTCCTGTAGTGGCTCTGCGGATGCGTGGGACGGCGGCGAGGGCGTGGCTGGCGGATCGGAGGTGGCGTTTGGGAGCGTAGAAGTTGATTCGGTTGTTGAGGTAGCTCGGGCCTTGGTCGTGGAGAGCTTTGTGTGCGTGGGTAAGGAGGCGGAAGGTGATTCTCTTGTTGACCGGGAGCCAGTGCAGGTCTCTTAGGTGTCCGGAGATGTGGCTGTGTCGTGGGATGTCGAGGATGAGTCTGGCTGAGGCGTTCTGGATGCGCTGGAGCCTCTTCTGGATCTTGGCGGTGGTTCCGGCATAGAGTGCGTTGCCGTAGTCCAGTCAGCTGGTGACGAGGGCCTGGGTGACGGTCTTCCTGGTCTCTGTGGGGATCCACCGGAAGATCTTCCGCAGCATTCGCAGGATGTTGAAGCATGACGAGGAGACGGCGTTGACTTGCCTGGTCATGGAGAGGGAGGAGTCCAAGATGAAACCCAGGTTGCGTGCGTGGTCCGTCGGTTTGGGTGCGGTGCCCAGGGCGGGGGGCCACCAGGAGTCGTCCCAGGCGGAGGGCGAGGAGCCCAGGATGAGGACCTCCGTCTTATCTGTGTTCAGCTTCAGGCGGCTCGTCGTCATCCACTCGGCTACCTCTCTCATCCCTTCGTGCAGGTTGGCTCTGGTGGTGGCGGGGTCGTTGGTCAGGGAGAGGATCAGCTGGGTGTCGTCGGCGTAGGAGATTATGTTGAGGTTGTGTTGGCGTGCGATGGCCACGAGGGGGCTCATGTAGACGTTGAAGAGAGTCGGGCTCAGTGAGGATCCTTGAGGGACGCCGCAGATGACTTTGGTGGCCTCTGACTTGTACGGTGGTAGGCGGACTCTTTGTGTTCTTCCGTCGAGAAAGGAGACGATCCATTCCAGTGCCTTCTCCTGGATTCCGACGTTGCTGAGGCGCTGCACTAGGGTGCGGCGGCAGACCGTGTCGAAAGCCGCGGAGAGGTCTAGGAGGATGAGGGCCGCTGTTTCCCCGCTGCCCATCAGGGCTCGGATGTCGTCGGTGGCGGCGATGAGGGCGGTCTCGGTGCTGTGGTTGGTAGAGAAACCGGACTGCGATGGGTCGAGGGATCCATTCGTCTCGAGGAAGGCGGCCAACTGTTTGTTGACGGTCTTCTCGATGACTTTGGCTGGAAACGGGAGGAGCGAGATGGGGCGGTAATTCTTGAGTTCGGTGGGATCTGCTGTAGGTTTCTTCCGTAGAGCGCTGAGTTCGGCGTGCTTCCAGCTCTCGGGGAAGGTGGCGGTGTCGAATGAGGTGTTGATGATGTCCCGCAGGTGGGGTGCGATGACAACGTCGGCTTTGTTGAAGACGTGGTGCGGGCAGGGGTCGGTAGGAGATCCGGAGTGGACGGAGTTCATCGTGTGGACGGTGTCTTCGGTGTTGACCGGGGTCCAGGCGCGGAGGGTGGTGGTGGGTGGAGGTCCTGCGGTCGTGGCGTGCGTCGGTTGAGTGCTGAAGCTGTCGTGTATGTCCGCGATCTTGTTGTGGAAGTAGGAAGCGAGGGAGTTGCAGAGGTCTTGCGAAGGGGTGATGTCGTTGTTTCCGGCGTTGGGGTTGGAGATCTCTTTCACGATGTTGAAGAGTTCCTTGCAGTTGTGTGCGTTGTTGTCTAGACGGTTTTTGAAGGCCGTTTTCTTGGCGATGCGGATCAGTTGGTGGTGTTTCCGGGTGGCGAGCTTGAGGGTGGTCCTGTTGTCCGGCGTGGGTTCCCTTCTCCAGGCTTTCTCGAGGGCTCGGCAGTTCTTCTTGGAGCTCATGAGTTCGTCGGTGAACCATGGGGCTCTCTTACTGCCGGGTCTGCTGGGCGGGGTCCTCAGTGGGGCGAGTTCGTCTGCGCAGTTGCTAATCCACTTCGTGAGGTTGTCGGCGGCCTGGCTGGGGTTCGCTGAGCTGGCCGGAGGGTGCTGGCTCAGGGAGGCAGCGAGCTGGTCGGCTGTGATCTTGTTCCAGCTTCTTCGGGCAACCTGTTGCTGGTGGTGGTGGGTCGTCGTTCTTCTGAAGGTGAAGTGGATGCATCTGTGATCTGTCCAGTGGAGTTCTGTGGCGTGGCTGAAGGCGATGTCTCTGCTGGATGAGAAGATGGCGTTGAGTGTGTGTCCGGCGAGGTGGGTGGGGGTGGACACCAGCTGCTTGAGTCCAAGGTTGGCGAGGTTGTCGAGCAGGGTGCTGGTGTTGCAGTCGTTGTTGTTCTCCAGGTGGAAGTTGAAGTCCCCCAGGAGGATGTAGTCAGCGGAGGGGAGGGCGTGCGGGCTGACAAAGTCGGCGATGTCCTCGCTGAATTGAGTGCGTGGTCCCGGAGGTCGGTAGATCAGGGTGCCTCTGAGGGTGGTCTTCGGGTCGGTGTGGATCTGGAAGTGCAGGTGTTCGGCGGAGGGTGGGGTGTTGTCGGTGCTGGTCGTGATGCGGATGGTGTTCTTGTGGATGATGGCGATGCCTCCTCCCACCTGGTTGGTGTTGCGGTCCTTCCGGGTGATCTTGTAACCTTCCGGGATTGCGATGGCGATGTCGGGCGCTGAGGAGGCGTTCATCCAGGTCTCCGTGATGAAGGCAACGTCAGGGGCTGTGGTGTCGAGGAGGTTCCAGAGTTCGATGGCGTGTCTGTGGACGGAGCGGGTGTTGAGCAGGATGCACTTGAGGTGGGTGCTGCTGGTGTTCGGCTTGGTGGGTGTTGGTGTCGGGCAGGTCCTGATGCAGGTGAACTTGCAGATGTTGCAGCTGAAGGGTCCGTGGATGCGTCGTGGGGTGGCTCTGCAGCATCCCGGGACTCGGCCGGTGTTGAGTGCGATGAGGGTGGCGGCGGTGTACGTCAGGCGGGTCGGTCGGGGTCCTCGAGGGCCAGGGGTCCTGGCACTGGGCGCGGTCCAGGCGCGGACGGGCATAGACGGGCTTACCTTTGGCACGCCTTCGGCGCACAATCGGCGCACCCGCTGCGCGTGACCACTGCGCGTTCGCACGGTCGCCACTTAAGGCCAAGTGCGCGGGTGGGCGGAGCAGCTGGGAGGCGGGAGCGGGGAGGGAACAGAAAGAAAAAAGGGGCGGGGTCAGCGGTGGTGGCGGGAGCGGGGAGGGAAGGTGGAGGGCGGCGAGGTAGGCGGGCAAACAGGAAGGAAAACACTACCACGGGCAAGGAAAAATAAATAATAAACCAGGCACAGAAGGAGAAAACGACGTAACACGGGCAGAAATTGACAGGCAAAACAGGCACAAGTGGAGGTCAAAACAAGGCAAAAAACTAAAACAAACAACAGCCGAGAGAACCGGCAGCGAGGCAGGCAGCGAGGCAGAGGGCAAGGCGAAGGGGCACACGCAGCAGCTGGTGGCCGTGCGGCGCGGGGGTGTCCCACAAGTGTTCTTTTGTATACCTTGACCAGGGAATCAGGAGTATTCCCCGTCCGGCTACCACGGACGCAACTCCTTTCTCTCTCTTTGTTTCCAAAAAACTCCTGGTCAGAGCCTCAGGGAAAGATAAGGCGAAACCCCGCCTGAAACCAGCACCTGGAATCTACCTGCTATGAGTCTTGACCTCCAACTGGTGCCACCCCAGTCCTAGACCTTTGGAAGTGGGCCTGAATGTGCTCTGCCAGCCCAGCTATGGACCTGTGAGTAGAACCAATGCAGCGTGATGCGTCTCCTCTCAGCCACTTCGGAACCGCCGCTGTGCAACGCATCCCGATGCAAAACCTCGAATTGCAGCCCGCAGCATCCTCTGAACCGCCATTGTGCAATGCATCCTCAACTCAGGTCTTTGTATTGCAAGCCCCTCAGCGAAGGATTCCTTGACAGTGAGGCTGGACTCTGGATCGCAACCCTGCAGTTTTTTCCGAAATGCCAGTGCGCAATGCATCTTTAAAGAAGGACTCCTCTTCGCAAGCTCCTCATTGACGGCATCCTCAATGATGACTCAGGACTCCACACAGCAGCCTCGCAGCTTCCACTGAACCATCGCTATGCAGTGCATCCTTGACGAGGGATCTCACAATGCTCTGCAAACCAGGGTTTAAGGTACCTTGTTTATCAAGCCTAACTTTGTCCCTGTATACGACCTGCGATCCATCGTGGTCTGCCTGAACTTGTGACTTTGTCCCGGTATGGTGCAACTTGATAACCATTGTTGGCGCTCTGTGCTTCTAGGCGCTATTTTTACTAAAAAATTGCATATCTTCGGCATACTGGTTTGATTTTTGTTGTTTTGATCTCAAATAATTTATTAAATTTCACTCTATTTTTCTTAATTAGTGTGGGATTTTTCTTGGGTTATTTGTTCACTTCAATACTATTAAAGTGCTGCATAAATAATTTACACATTGCCTCTAAGGTAAGCGTGACTGCTTTGTGCCAAGCTACCCTAGGGTTAAGCACAGGTTAATTTGGGGTTTGCTTGTGACTTCACCCTGACAGAAATTGTGGTTGTTGCTTGAGTAGAGTTTGAACCCCTCAATCAGTAACCCAATTTCCAATAGGCACATAGAGCCTTGGCTGTAAGGCCACCTTCAGCGGCTCCACCTAGTCCCATCATTTCAAGTCTTCTCAATTTCAGTGATCTTAACATAACTCTACGACTGTTGAGAGAGAAATGCTATTTATTGTATGTGGGCAATTACATATTATTGTTTCCTGACTACACGCTAGCTGTCCTGGGGAATAGATGTAAATTTCTCCTGGTGAAGAAACAACTCACTAAGACTGAGATTCAGTATGCTAGTATGTTGTACCCTGCTAGTCTAATGATCACTTTCCAAGGAAAGCCACAGATATTCCAGTCAACACATCAAGCCTCAGAGTTTCTGAAAAGATTGCAATGTGGGGAAGCACAGGAGCAGATGTCATCACCTACAGGCTGTGCAGATACTGACTAAGGGGCAAATATGACCAATTGGTACATATCTGTTTGATGACCACGCTGCCGATAGCAACACTACCACACTATATGGAAAGTGTATGATGTGGCTGGACTGGTGCTACATGGGTGCAATATGAGAGTCTTTTTTTTTTTTGTTTAGGAAATTTTTATTAAGCATTTGAAAAATAATACAAATAGCATGTAATAAAGAAGCAGTAAAAAGTACAATGGAAAACAATAATTAAATGACATAAATAATCATAAAAATTTTTGCTTGAGGAGGAAGGGAAAAAGAATAGTGAAAGAGAAGATAATGAAGGAAGAGAAGAAAAGAAAGAGAGAGGAGAGTAAAAAAGGAAAAAAAGAAAAGAAGAGGAAAAGAAAGATTTACTAAGTGGGATTAATAGCACGTAATAAGGGAGGAGGATTGGAAGAAAGGTAGGAGATGAAGGGAAGCCAAAGTAAATCAGATTTGATTTTTAAAGGGACAGAGGTGGAGGATGCAATAGATATTCTGTGTTCATCACATAAAAAGTTCCACCAAGTGTGGACAGAAAGCTTAGAGTTATCCTTCCAACATGCTAAAATAACTTTAAATGCAAGAGCGATAAACAGGTCCAATAACTTAGCAGAGGAAGATACAATATCAATATCATCAGATAGGGAACCTAAAAACACATTTAGGAGGGATAATGGAGAGGAAAAAGAAAACATTGGCATGCAGATATTCCATACTTCAGTCCAGAATGATAAAACAGGGGAACATTCGTATAGTTGATGTTTAAGAGTACCAGGTTCCTTGGAGCATGACCAACATAATGGAGAGGAAACTTGAGAGAACTTATGGATGCTAACCGGGGTAATAACCACTCTATGATATATAAAGAATACGGATTGCGTAATACGTGCAGCAACAGATACTTTAAAAATTTTGGACCATAAACGATCCCACACTACAACAGATAGGGAGACATCAAGATCAGTCTCCCAAGCAGTCTCTACATTGGACTTAGAACGTTCGGAAACATTAGATAACAAAATTGAATATACAAGTGCAGCTTTAGGAATTTGAGTAGAAAATAAAGGGTACAGTGGAGTGGTAGGGGTGAAAGAAGAAAAAGAAACAGATGCGGAGAGGAAAGACAAGTGAGATTGAATGGCAGATGCAATAATGGTATATTCAGTGATAAACGATGAAGGCAAATGAAATACATTTTGCAATGCTGGGAAGGAAATCAAGGATGAACCAACAAAAAACTGATGTACAAAAAGGATACCCTTTTCTTTCCAGTGTTTAAAATAAAATGATTTACCTTTGTACCGAAGGAATTTGTTGTACCACACCACAGAGGACAAGAAACATTGAAGAGGCGTCAAAGTAGAAGAAAAAACAGTTTGCAGTAGAAATTGGGAATATTTCAAAATGGGATATTTGGATAAAAAAGAGCAATTTGACATAAAGACTATATGTTGGAATGAGAAATCTTTGAGAAGAGAGCATTCTAGGAGAACCCACTTAGGCACAGGAGTGTCAAAGTCATAAGCCAAGGAAAAGGACTGTTTGATCAAGAAGGCAGATTGGTGAGATTTAAAGTCAGGAAACTGAACACCACCTTCTTGTTTAGGTCGAATTAACTTGTGCAATGCAATACGTGGATGTTTGTTATTCCATAAAAATTTTATAGAAAGAGAATTTATTCGTGCAAAATAGGATTTAGGAATTTTGAAAGGGAGCATGGAAACAGTATAGAGGACATGTGGGGTAATCATCATTTTGATGGTATCTAATCTACCCCACCAGGAGAGGAATAAGGGGGACCAAATTTGAAAAAGGGATTGAATTTTATTAGTTAAAGAATCAAAGGTTAATTTGAGGGTGTCTTTTAGGGAAGAAGAGAACCATATACCAAGGTATTTAATTTTGAAGTAACACTATGCAAAATCAGTATTATTAAACATGTACTGGAGACAGATTGGATTGAGGGGTAGAACTTCCGTTTTAGATAAATTAAGCTTATAACCTGATATGGAAGAGTACAGACTAACCTCCTTTAAAAAATGTGGAAGGGAGGATGTAGGATTGGACATATATATCAGGACATCATCTGCATAGGCAGACAATTTAATTTCAGTGGAGGAGAGCGTAAGGCCAGTAATATTAGAGTTGGAACGAATACGTTCCAAAAAAGGCTCAAGACATAAAATAAATAACAGGGGGGAAAGGGGACAACCTTGTCTTGTGCCTCTATTCAAGGAAAAAAATCTAGAGAATTGGTTATTAACAAAAATACTGGCACGAGGGGAAGAATAAAGAAGTTGAACCAAGGATATGAAAGAAGGACCAAAACCAAACCATTTGAGGGTACGTAACATGTATTGCCAATTAATACGATCAAAAGCTTTTTCAGCATCCAGGGAGAGGGCTGCCAATGGGGCTTTAACAGATTTAGCATGCGCAATGACATTGGAAAATAGGCGAGCATTATCAGAAGCAAGTCTACCCTTCACAAAACCCACTTGGTCTGTTTTGATTAAACGGGGAATAATAGAATCTAGACGAGAGGCAAGGATTTTAGCAAAAATTTTACAATCATAATTAATTAAACATATAGGGCGGTAGTTTTTACATTGTGAGTGATCTTTGTCAGGTTTGGGAATAATGACAATAAGAGCATCCAAAAAGGATTCAGAGGCCTTGGCATCTGAAATAAAGGAATTAAATAATTGAAGGAGTTTAGGAGCAAAAAAAGAGTGAAAGGAAGAAAAAAACTCAACAGGTAGACCATCAGGGCCAGGGGCTTTCGATTTTTTAAGACAGTTAATGGCTGCAGTAATTTCCTGGAGAGTAATTTCCCGTTCCAATAGAGCAAAATCCATCGGAAGGGAAGGGGGAGCTGGGAGGCCATCAAAAAATGTCGATAAATCCGCTTCAGAAGGATGTGTGTCATCTGAGTATAGGGCCTGGTAATAATTATGAAACACTTCGGCAATATCTTCATCAGAAGTAGCTAATTTGTTTAAAGATTCATTAAAGATAGGACCAACAGATTTACGTTCGGATTTTATTTTTAAATAATTTGCCAACATTTTCCCTGCTTTATTTTGGCCTCCATGGAATTTAGATTTAATTTTGAGAAGGGTGTGACAAGCTTCATTAGTGATAATTTTGTTAAGGTCAGTTTTGGCTAGGATTAGGTCCTGAAGGGCAGTGGCGGATTTAGAGGAAAAATAAGAATGTTCAAGACTTTTGATCTTTTTGAGCTGGTCATCATATTTTTGTCTATTAAGCTTCTTTTTTTTAGAAACATAGGAAATAGTAAATGCTCTAAAAGAAGCCTTGAAGGCATCCCAAGTAATGGGAATGGAGGTGTCCAAAGGATTATTAAAGGAGAAAAACTCATTGAAAAATTTCATACTCTCTTTCATAAAAATGGCATCAGATAAAAGAAAAGAATTAAATTTCCAGCGACTGAATTTAGAGGAAATAAGGGAGAGGTCTAGGGTAGTATTCACAGGGGCATGATCAGAAATAAAAATAGAGCCAATGGCGGACTTTTGAATGGAGGGCAAAAGAGACTTGCTAACCATAATATAATCAATTCTCGAACGAGTATGGTGAACAGTAGAAAAAAAGTATATTCAAGCAAATCTGGGTTACACATTTTCCAAGAATCATGTAAAGGACGAGAAGCAATGGCAGATTGAAAACTCTTATGGGTTTTGTCGGGTTGAAATTTACAGGAGGATAATCTATCTGAAAAAGGGTCTAACCATTGATTAAAATCACCAGCAACAATAAAATCGGGGCAATCTATGGACGAAATCAGAACTTTTATATCTTTCCAAAATTTTGGATCAGGGCGGACTGGACCATATATATTTAGCAGAACCATCGTCTTGTTTTGAATTACAACCTTAGCCATTGCCCAACGTCCCTCATCATCATTACTAGAAGAAACAATTTGAGCATTTAAAGCTTTATGAAATAAAATAGCAACCCCTCCTTTTTTTTGAATAGCAGATGAAAACACAACCTGACCCACCCATCGTCTTTTAAGCTTAAGGGATTCAACATCAGAACAATGCGTTTCTTGAAGGAAAACAACCTGTGAATGAAATTTAGATAAATGAGACAGTACCTTTTGACGCTTGACAGGATGACCAAGACCTCGCACGTTCCACGAGACAAAGTTACACAGGATGACGGGAGGGGAGGATGGGTGACAAGTGGAAGAGACACATGGCAAGGAGATCACTACAAAAGGGAAGACAAAAATGCATAAGTAATTGAAAAAGGGGACTTCCAAAACGCTCACAATACCAAGACCAGAAAAAAACATGAATATAAAAAATGACAATATGAAGAACAAAAAGAGAAGTAGAGATTGCTCAGGAATAGAGTAGCATTGAAAGTGGGAAAAGAAGCAAAGAAACCAAAAAGTAAGAGAGAAAAGAAGAAGAAAGAAAGAGAAAAAGTAGAGGAGGACAGAAAGATAAGAAGTAAACAGATCAAGGCACAAAGGCCAGAACGGAAAGAGAGAGAGTAACCAAAACATCTGAGGCGAAGATGCGCCAGAGAGAGAACTCAGCCCATGAGCTACCAAAAAGCAGGACATATACAAAAAGGAAAAACACAAAGATGTGAGGACAAAACCTCAAGGAGCAGATCAAGAATAAAGGAGAAGAAGCAAAAGAGGTCAGGAAGAATAGAAGAACAACAATGAAAAAAAGGAAGGAGAGAAAACACTAATGAGCAGTGTCCATATTGGAAGGAGAGACACTCAGAAGATACTGGTGAAGCTTTTGCGGATCATCATAGGATCTGGTACGTCCATTATGCGTGATCTTGCAGAAACAGGGATGCAGGATTCCATATTGAATATTCAGTTGTCGCATTAAAGGTCGAAGATTCAAGAACTCTTTGCGTCGTGCGTTCGTAGCCGAAGCAAGGTCCTGTGAGATAAAAATGTTATGACCAGACCACTGGAGATGACGTTTGATCCTGGCAGCTTTTAGGACAGACATCAATTCTGTGAATTCGAGAAACAGCAGGATGATGCCACGTGGTTTAGAGGAGCTGGAATTAATACGACCAAGTCGATGGGCCCTCTGGAAATTAAGAGGGTGTGTAGCTGGTTGAAGATCCAAGAGTTCCTGAAGAAATTTACGAATAAAAGACACCATGTCAGGACCCTCCAAATTTTCCGGAATACCATAAACGCGTAGGTTGTTTCTACGGTTACGATTTTCCAAATCCTCGGTGTGAAGTTTAAGTTTGAGGATCTCTTGTTCCAACAATGGAATTTTAGTGGAGACAACTTGAATATCGCTCACACGTTGTTCCAGATTCAAAACTTTGCCCTCCATACCAACCCAGCGCTCCTCAATCTGCTGAAGTTTTGCATTAGTAGCGGACATTAAAGGTTGGAGACCACGCACCTCCTCAAGAATGGAATCCAAAACATGATTGGAAGAAGATGTAATAGGAGAAGGCGGGTCATTCTTAGGCCTCTTAGGTTTGGTGCCAGTCTGTGACATTTTAGGAGAGGTGGAATTGTTTGCCATAATGATGGACGCCTGACAATTTGCCGTATTCAGGTAGGTATCAACAGAGAACAGCAGGGTCCAATAGGCTGGCCAAAAGATGCTCAGACAGTAAGAGGGGCAGACAGAGTGTGGCTTAAGATGAAGCAACAAAAAAGAGCAGCCAAAAACGCACTACCCTTGAGTGCCGATACCCTCACTGGATTGAAAGAGGTAAGGAAAAAAACAAAAAAACAAAAAAAACAGCAATACTGTGTATTAAGAACCACAGCGCAAAAAAAGAGAGCATCAATGGAAGCCAGTACAAGTAGAAGATGGCAGTTCGCAAAGGTAAAGTCACTTTAAAGAAGCTGTCACCAAAGGAAGAAAGTAGAGGCACAATGAAGATTATACCTAGTTTCTCCTAAAATGGCAGGCCGTGGTATCTCCACCCATAAATGAAATACATGACCAGTATAACAGCAGAGAGCTGGGAGCGCTGGAAGACCCAGGAGGCAAAGGACGTGAGCTCAATCAAAAAATAAGAACAAAGTAGTTCCAATACGATGTCTCAAATGCAGGTACAGGAGAGACTGTCAAAAAGAAGTGTATTACTGCACATGAATGAATCCTAAAATGGCGGCCATATCTCTTCACAGAAAACGTATTGACAGCAAAAACCAGATGAGAAAAATGCATTGGGCATCCAAAAAAGGGTTAAACACTGCTTAAAACAATGAGAGCCATGCCACAACAATTCATGAAAATCACCAGCATTAGTCAGGGAGAAGCGCAGCGTTGAAACAGGTGCAGGGAGATATTCGCGGCAAACAAGAAACAAAATGGCGGCCACCCGAGTTGAGGAGAAGTTCAGTTTACAGGGTCAAATAACTGCCGGTCCGCCGCTAGAAAAGACCGCATAATTGCTTCCTCGTATTCAGGACACCTTCCGACACCACTGTCATCCAGAAGAGCCGTTTAAAAAACGGCAGGGAAGAACCTCACGGCATCCGCGTTGTTGTCCACAGCGGAGCTCATGGGAAGTCCGTCCTCTGCAGCCGGCGCGTAAGCCACGCCCCCCGCAATATGAGAGTCTTATCACATGTCTGAGTCATAGTGAGTGTCCATAGTGTACTCCCTGATACCCGCCTTCAAGCAGGGTCACCACTGGCTCTCTATTTGGCTACCATCTGTAATACCCCATCATGTTATTCTAACAGCCACCCCTTCACCATCCAATTAACCTTGACTGGGAATGGAGGATGGCTACTGTTAAGTTTCCTGTAGTTAAGGATTAGTATGTTTGAGTTGCCAGAGTGGGAGGGGCCAGGGAGGGGGGGGGGGTTGTAAATCTTCTCAATTAAAATGTCTCATGATTACAAAGTAATGCAAGTGGCAGGCATTGACAGTGTTCTCTGCAATGACAGATCATTACATGCATCACAGATGAAATACTATTCTAAATAAATCTAATCACATGCATTAGCCTAGCCCTAAGCTATCACTATCCTGCCTGACATGGAATGTTAGAGGCTTAAACAACGCTAGCAAAATGTACCAGGTCTTGAGCTTTCTTGTTTGCTATCAAATACAGATATCATTGCTGCAGGAAACATATCTTACTCCCCAGTCTGCCACTAAGTTTACTACCAGATATTAAGATCCTAGAAGTACTTGATGGGCAGCATATAAAGCAGCACCTTCGTATTTTTCCTACTCGTGTGAAGTTCTTACCCTAGTGAAGAGAGTCTCACCGTTCTATGAGCCGGTTGCTAGTACAGATGATCAATGAGAATACACCATACTCTTGGGGGAAATACAGAGGCCTCCTCCTTACCATTGTTAATTGCTATGGCCCTAATGCGGACAATCCGGGGTTTCTTGCCACACTATGGGAGCGGTATTAAACTCAGACCCCTAAACTCTGTTATGGGGTGTCGATTTTAATTTAAAACTGCCAGCTTATTTGAACAGATCAACGACCACCACTGTAGGACGTTCAGCAGCTGCAATGCGGCTTAATGGAATAATGGCTGAACTTGTTCTGACTGATTGGAGACACAAACACCCCTCAGACAAAGGACACTTTTTACTCCGCTGTACAAGGCTCGTGGTCCAGACAAGACTTATGAGTGATCAAACCAGATGCAGTACCTTGAGTGGGTGAGGTGCACCATCTGGCCCTATAAGATCACTTGCAGGCGGTGATGATGCATCTGATTTCACCAGAGGCAGCTCCGTTCGGTGCCCATTGGAGACTGGGGACAGAGAGCCTCACCAATGAGTTCATCTGTGAAGAGCTCTACTGTAAAATCAGTAAGGTTTTTTGGGAGCAATTTAGGGTTGTGGGGAGCATTGGTACAGTCTGGGAAGCCTTTAATGTAACAGTGAGAGGCCAATGTATATCCAAGAATAATGCAAACCTTAGAACACATTTGTGTGCCCTGGAGAGGGGCATTAAGAACCTAGAACATATGCTGGCACCAGTGGTGTAAAGAAAGTTTAAAGGGCCCCCCTGCAATGTACACGGAAGGGCCCCCAATCTGGATTTAATATGGAGCGCTCAGGCCGGAGTACTATGCTGAGGGGGCCCCCTGCAGCTCGGGGGGCCACCCCGCACCACAGGGGATGCGGGGCCCTGTGTTACACCCCTGACTGGCACAGGATTAATCAGACCTTGTTTTAGCACAAAACAGAATAAAATCATAAAATACACAGACGTGGCAGAGAGGGAAATAACAAGTACGCATGTGCGAGGGCATTTGGTGAGGGAGAAAGATGGAAGAGGTTATAGGGCCCTGGGCCACTAATGATATACTGAATAATAGAAGATGACGCCAGGTACAAACAAAATCCCATCCACAGCTTATTATTTACATTCATGCCATACTTCAGTAACCTGTACTCCTCTAAATCCATTGATCAGACATAATTACTAATGAATACTTCGAGGATACCCCCGTTATTTAGTTAGAGGATACATACTGACTATTCCTTTCTCAGCCGTTTACAATGGATCAAATTAGAGAGGTGATAAGTAACTCTCTTAGGGTAAAGCCTAGCTGCGACCCCACCCTCCTAGCTACGATGGTCTGTTGTCAGAAGTCCAAAACACTTCTAGATGTTACAAGGCCTTACACTCTATAGAATGGGGCTATCCGTTCACTATACTGCAGTGCATGGAGGTACCCCAGATATGTACCGACTGGATCGTACTTTTAAATACCCGCCTGGTGGACCGGGTGCAGATCAATAGAGTCACATCAACTAGTATACCAACATACTGTGGAACAAGGCAGGGTTGCCCCTGTCACCTATTCTATTTTCACTTGTAGTAAAGTAAGGAAAAGTAAGCAATTCTCAATAATAATAATAATGATTAACATGTGGTTTGATATTACTTGAGTAAAATAGTGGTCTGAAATTACTTACTAATTGTCACATAACTTTAGCTTAATGCTGTTGAAAACAAATGAAAGCTCTATTAATTGTGAGACAGCAGAGAACTTAGGCAGGTCTGGGGCTTTTTCAAATCTGTTTAAGTATTATTAGTTACAGGATTACAGGAATTCCATTCATGTACATTTATATGTCACATAAAGAAAAAAATTAAATAGAAGCAAATGATAAATCCAGATGAACATTGCATAGTAGCAAAAAGAAAGACAAAAAAAGGGAAAAATAAACACAATTATAAATATGTATTACGAACTACTGTATCCATTTGCTCGTGTTATAAGTAACGGAATTAGGTTTGTAGGGCAGTGGAATTCCGGTGCGGGTCGTAGATAGTGAGTCAAAAAGGTGTTTGCAAACCAGCTTCGAGGAGGGGTCTGAGAAGTTGCTCAAATAGTTTACGGGCAGCATTGTCGATATAATCGGTGACTTACCTAAGATGGTTTGTACGTCAAAAATAGCATTATGGCTGGTCTCACATGGATTGTAGGTTAGCCATATTAGTCTGAAAGATGCAAAATTTTAAGAAAAGGTTTATAAGCAAGATTATGGTTTTTATGGAAGCCTTTTTTATGGACATTTGGGAGTAGGTAAAAAGTCGCCATTTTGAGATGTTCAAATGAACAGATGACTCGTCTCTTCCCACATTAGAAGTACTGCATTGTACCAGTCTTCCAGTTTCGTTTTTGGTCTCATTTTGATGTCCTTCGGGGGATTTTCTTGTAGTTTCTGATAGCAATTACTATCTGATAGTTGTCTCATTGTTTTGTTGATGTTGTAATCTGTATGTAAAATGACCACATGACCCCTTTATCTGATTCTTGTATAACCAACTCAATGTTATTCCGTAGTGTCCTGATGGCTTTTCTCTTATGATGGGTGGTATTTTGAGGTAAGAATTTCTTCTTGTTTTCATATTTCTTGTGCTCTTTTTCCAAGTCCTGCAGTACTGATGTATGAAAAAGGTCTATGGTATTTCCTGGTGGTAGTTGTGGAGTTAAAGTTGACTTACATTGGATTGAATTGCTCATGGTATAGTTATTGTCAAATCTGATCGCTTGTGCCAGAGTCAGTACTGTTGTTTCTTCTTCTTCCCCAATTTTTAACAATGTTTGTAACAAGATGTATGTCCTCTAGATCTTGTACTGTGGGGTACTAAGTGTGATTTGATCTTTTGGTGTAGTTTGTTTTGGTATGTTACTAAAGAAAGAGAGCAATTTAAGTCTGCAAGTGTATTTGGAGAGGTCCACCTTAGTTTTAACGGGATCCCAGAAGGCAGTCGGGCAGACGGAAAGGTCCCGATTTATAACCTGTGCCTGTTGTTGAGTAAGTGTGGTGCAGGACAGGTTGATTTGTTGGTATTTTTTCTTTCTAGTTCTTTCCTCCTGACTCTTGCTGTGATACCCAAAATTGTTGGTGTTTCTCCCTTATTAAGAAGTGGGCTACACCACAATCAGATACTAGTGAATAATTTTCAAACATGTCTCTTTCCTTTATTTTCCTAATTTCTTCTCCATCCTTCCCTCCCCTGTTCTCTTGCTCATGAGAAATATTGACCACACTTACAAAAGAATTGCGAAGGTCACTTCGCTATTAAATAAGCACAAATAAGTTCTACCTGAAGCTCCAATTAGGGACACAAGGACAGGCTAGTGCGTATCTCTTAAAAAGCTTCATTAAATTCCGGTAAAATGTAAAAAGAACATAAATACCATGAACTATCTCATAAAACTTTATTAAAAATGTTGAATCTTTCAAGATTACATAAATCCGTGATTATATCGACAATGTTGTCTGTAAACCACTCGAGCAACGTGTGAGACTCCCTCCAAACTGAGTTGCATGCACTCAAACACCTTTTTGACTTACTATCTAGAAACCCATTCTGAATGTTCTTGCCCTAAAAACCTAATTCTGTCACTTAAAACACGGGCACTAAGAAACTGAATAGGACACTTTGCTACCTTTTTTGAAAAATAATCTCCCACGAAAAGCATGAAGTGGTTTGTTAGCATGAATAGTAGCTCATGAAACCTGGATGCAAATGCATATAGTATTTCTTAATACATATTTATAATTATATTTGTTTCTCTCTTTTTTGTCTCACCTTTTTGCTTGAATGTAATGTTCATATGGATTTATCGTTTGCTTATACTTTATTTTTTTAAATGTAACACACACACACATATATATATATATATATATATATATATATATATATATATATATATATACACACACACACACACAAATGGAATTCCTGTAATTCTCCAACTAACAGTACTTCAACTGCTTTACAAATTCTCCAGGCCTGCATACTGTTGAGAGGTGAAAAACCTGTTAGCTAGATTAGCCTCTTCCATGCGTCGGATGGCCCCTGGCCGTCCAACATCACGGTTTGTGTGTGCGTGCCGTCCGATCTGCGCACGTGTCATATTCCGCCGCAGCGCAGCGGCAAAGCAGTTAAGATCTCTGCTGCCTCGCAAATAAATAGAGGCTTTCGTTTGTACAACTGCCTTGAAGTAAATTTATGAGATGATTAGTATGTAATCTCTGACCACAATTTTACTCAAGGAATATCAAACCACATGTCTATTATTACTATTGAGAATTGCTTAATTTTCCTTACTTATATATATTTAATAGTTGTGGGAATAGGGATATTGCCCTCATAGGGTAAGCAATCAGTACTGTCTATGAGCCAATACTAGTCAGCATAACTCCAGAACTAATAAACCCCTTCCATGATAACCTTAGCTTCTATTTTCACTTGCACTGGAGCATCTGGTCACAGAACTTTGGAGCATTACTGGTACCACATACCACACAGGTAGACCCATACTCATGTTGATGTTCACAGATGATTTGATGTTCTACGTTAAGCACCCAAGCGAATATCTTTGCTTTTGGACATGATAGACAAGGAGATACAGCTAAACCCCAAAATTGATCTGGTAGGACACATAAAAGACATCCCTACCCCCTACAGGAAATTTGTGGTGCTAGCATTGTTATTAGCAAAAAAAGAAGTAGTGTGCTGTTAAGGGCAGTGGTCTCAGCCTCAGACACAAGAATTGGATGAACTCAGTGATATACTGTAATGTTATGTTATGTTATGTTATGGAGACTTATAACGCGCATGGCTGCCCCAGCAATAGGGCGTCCCAGCGCTAGCGGGGCGAAAGGTACGAAGGCGAGAAGCGAGATGGATGTAAAAAGCCATGTTTTCATCACATTCCTAAATATCCAATAGTCGCTGGTGCTGCGCACAGTCAGGGGAATGGAATTCCATAGTGCAGGTGCCTGAGCTTTAAAAGAACGGCCACCAGCTCTACAGAGGCGGACTTGTGGAGTGCATAGCAGATGTAGATCGGTAGAGCGCAAAGCCCGCCTAGGAACAAAGGCTATGCAAAACTCCTGCAAAATTAAGAGACTCTGGCTATGCAGGATCTTGTGAGCGATACATAGGGTCTTAAATTGAGTCTGGCTGTGACAGTTTTATTAGTGCCCAGCAGTAGACCATTACAATAGTCCAGACGAGATAAAACCACCAACTGCACTATCAGTTGGCGGGTAGAGGCGTCAAAGAAGCCTAGAATAGATTTGAGCCTACGCAGGAGGCCAAAGCAAGTGCCCGCCACCTTCTTTGCATGAGGCTCAAAAGTAAGGGCAGTATCAATCAAGACCCCTAGATCTTTAACAGTGTTATTTGGTTGTGGGGGGAGCCTAATGCCGTGGGCCACCATTGGGAGTCTCATTTATGGGTGTCGCGGCCTACCAGGAGCAGTTCTGTTTTATCAGAATTCAGCTGCAGGTAGTTGTTAATCATCCAGTCAGAGATGGCCATGACATCCTCATGGAATTTCAGTTGGTCAGTAACCGGGTTGTTAGTAAAAGTGAACACCAGCGTCTGCATATGATGTCATTTTGATGTTACGATCTTTGGCTAACAAAGCCAAAGGGCGGATGTACACATTGAACAGCGTAGGGCTCAAAGCCGAGCCCTGGGGGACACCGCACTTTAGAGGGTGGATAATGGAAAAATAAGGGGGGGCGTGAACCTGAAAAAACGTTCCGACAAAAATGCCGTGAACCAGGCCAGAGCCTCACCTTTGACTCCGATCTCTTCCAAATGTTGGAGAAGAATTTTATGGGAGACCGTGTCAAAGGCAGCACTAAGATCGAGTAAAATCAGTGCTGATGTACTACCCTCGTCTTGTGCTGCCCGGAGCTGCTCAGTAACAGCCAGAAGCGCTGATACCGTGCTGTGTTGTGAGCGGAACCCATTATGGGAGCTGTCCAGAATGGAATTGGACTCTAGATAGTTAGTCAGGATGGTGTTGACATGGGATTCCATAATCTTGGCCAAATATGGAAGCAGAGATATAGGTCTGAAATTCTCTGATAAGGATGAATCAAGAGTGGGCTTTTTAAGTAGCGGTACAACTTTTACATGCTTCCAGAACTTGGGAATCATAGCTGATAGAGGGGAGTTGTTGATAAATGTCCTACCCTCCAACTGCAAGCTGTTGTAGAGTTTTTTAAAGGTCTCAGGTTTTACAGGGTCATCAGGGGAGCCGGATATAACTTTCGCTGTCAAAATAACTAAGTCTTCAGAGGACACAGGTGACAAGGCCTCTAAGGAGTCTGAGGATATCCAGGAAATGGGGTTTGCTGTGGGTTTGGACGGGCATTGCTTAGCGTCCAAGGCGCTATTAATAAGGTCCGCCTTATTAATAAAGAATTTTGCCAGGGAGTCGCATTGGGTAGTGGAAGAGATGGTATCATTGGAACTTATTGCAGGTTGCAGCATATCTTTCACAAAGGAAAAAATGGTTTTAGAGGGATTAGAGCTGCAGGCAATGGATGCAGCATAAAAGGAGGCTTTCGTTTTCTGAACTAAATTGTGATAGATTTTTATAGCCTTTCTGTATGTGTGTTTGGCAATGTCGTAATATGACCGCCTCCATGCCCGCTCTTTCAGATTTTACACTTTTTCCTTTCTACTCGAAGAGTCTCATTATACCAGGCGTGAGTTTGAGCACCCCTGGACTCAGACAGTTTCTTCGGGATACAATGATCAAGTGAATTATTAATCCAACCCTAAACGCTCTATCGGCTGCCTCAGGATCAAGGGGCCAAACTGGACGGGAAGCTATTAGCGTAGCTTGAAGGGTGGTTTCGTCCAGTTTGTTCCAAGGACGTTTCCACAACAATTGGCGGGGGCCTTCAGAGTGGTCTCTTCTAAATCCAGGTACATAGAGACAATGTAATGGTCAGTCCATATCAGAGGAAGGGGCGGAAGCACTATCAGTTTTTGAAGATTCGAAAAGACCGGGTCAAGTAAATGACCAGCTTGATGTGTAGGGCCCACACCAATTGAACCAGTTGACAGGCTTCCAAGTCATCCAAAAAGTTGGAGATCTCATGGGAATCGTGACAGTCCAAATGAAGATTGACATCCCCTATACTATTTAAATTGACTGACTCTAAAACAAGGGTAGAGGCTATATGAGCTAGAGCCTCTTGAAAGGCCCTGGCTGGGCCAGGAGGGCGATAAATGAGAAGCCCGGTATAGGTGAAGTTCTGGGAGAGAGAAATTTTGCACAAGGCGCTTTCACAATCAGGGATAGGGTGAGAGGATAGTGAGCATTTTAAATATCACTGCTAGACCACCCCCTCTGCCTTTAAGCCTATTCTGGGTAATCAGCCTATAGCCTGCCGGTAGGGCCAGATTAGTGGTAACCATGGAGTCAGTGGTAAGCCAAATTTCCATCAGGAATAATATATCAGGGCCAAAACCTAGGAGAAGATCTAATATGTCAGGTGCCATATGTAGTACTCACAGGGTACTTTAGGTTGAAGGGCAAGCAAATACTCCAGTCAATATGAAAGTCTTTGGGTTGGTCCAGGGCCAGGGGGCGAGGCACTGGGCAGCGTACTGGCACAAACAACAAAGTCACCTGCATATAATGCAAATCAATGTGCAACTGGACATTTTACTCAGAACTGCTACCTATACTGTCACGGCCAAGGAATATCCTTATGATGTTATTGTGAACTGGTGAATAATTCACTGCATTACATATAGCTATCCCCTCTGTACCGCAGTCCACAAAGATAGCTAGCAAGATGAAACTTAGGGATTTTGATGGACCTCAGGTTAGCATCTGCATTGGAACTGCTAATTTGGGACAAGAAAGTCTTGTAAATACAGGCTAAAGAGCATGCGATCAATTGGCGTCACTCATGCACGACATGCACCATAGTCGGTGAATGCAATAGGACATATTTGATGCTGTATCAGATTTATGTATTGGGCAGTTTCTCACACTGTAGAGCCAATTTAAGAGGCTTATGGTGAATTCCACCTCTGTGCCCATTCAGTGTATGGTTTTTAGGTCTCGCCTGAGCCAAAGCATGCGCTGATCTGGCGAGACATTTAGTAGCTGCTTTTCGAAGTGCTGCCAAAGCGGCAACCAGCTGGCGGTTACGCGCACAAGCGCGTGTGCCACGCTCCACCTAGCCATGCTTTAGCGCTTCATCGTGATTGCGATCACTTTCGCTTTCACCGCGATGACTTTCGATTTGACGGCTGCGCTCCCTCCTCGTCAACTTCTATTATTACATGTGTCGCGCGGCCAATGCTTGTTCATCTTCCTTCAGATCAAAAATGCCATATAGCCTAGAAGAGCATCATTTGCATTTCATGCCAATTCAAAAGTAACACATTTTAGGAAAAAAGAAACTAACTAAGAGGGCGGATTTGTAGCTGTATTTTATTATAGCTCTGATGCAAGACATCCTTTTGCTTGAAAATTTTATCAGGACGCTACTAAAAGTATCTTGAATGTGCTTTCTCCTGGCACTACAATCATGCTCTGTCCACGTAGCTATTTTTGTTCCTAAAGTCATCCAGTTATATAAATGCACTCGAAAATTGGAGAACCTCAGATGTTCTGTTTTGAAAATAAATCTCCCATCTACTCAAACTGCGCTCACGCGCTGGCTTCCACCACGTGTCTGATATTTATATTCGGCCACGTATGCAGCCTCAATGACTAATTTGGTGATGCAATGTGGATCCAATAGTGTCGCCTTTTCTCTTTTCAGCGTGTCAGTTTTGACTCCTTTAACCTCTGTAGAATTTAAGCCATTGGGCCTCCCTGCTCCCGGGGGTGATAACAGCGCTGTCTGAAAGACCCTCGCAGAACAGTTGCTCCCTTCATGTCATTAATTCCGCCATGCAAGGAGGAGAGCCGCTTAAGGTTAATGGCCTTTTGCAACGGTTCTAAAGCTTGGTATCTGCGTCATTGTATTTCTTTAATCCTGTTTGGCACTTCCTTCCTTTCCTACCTGCTCCGTTTCCCTGTTTGTCTACTGCACTCCAAACTGCACCAGTATGAAATTGCATCGGCGGGACATGCATTATTCATCTCTGCCTTCAGGCTTTCCATTCCGCGTCTCATGTATTTAACATTAGAGGAATAGTCAGAGCTGTGACAATGACAGGGTCAGAGGGAGAACATTTCACTGGAGTCCTACACTCTTGATGATACTACTCCTGGTTAAATAGAATATGACAGTGCTCCAAGGTGCAGTGTTCGTATCTGGGACACTACCCTCTGGAAAGCCTCCTGGTTGAACAATATGTTATTGCTGCAAATTCTGCTCGAAAAATATAACAAGCATTTGCATAGCCAATAAGTCTCGCCTTTGGGACCTTATAAGTTTGTAGCCATGCAACAGCCGATGTTATTGCACCAAGGATATTGTGCTGCATAACTAAATACTTATAAGGTCCAAAAAGCGAGACCTATTGGCGATGCCAATGCTTGTTCTGCAATTTACCAGTTCTCAGACGCAGCTTGAATCAACCACACAAGCAAGCTTCCTGCAGAAGGCTGTGCCCTGCAATGGAAAAGTAGAAACCTGTTTTGATGCCACTTATTCCCCACATACCACACTGTATTTTTTGGAGCTTTTTAGATTGAATGATAAACTCTTGTTAGAGGTAGAATCCACCCAGATCTCAGACACTTAAAAACTCCGATTTAGATGGCAGCGCCTCACTGCCAAGTGGCTTCACCCTCAAGCCTTTCAGGGCCAATGTAAATGTGGACACTATTTATCTTAAATTGGCATCTAGAGTCACCCAAGAGCACTGCATTGAGAGATCAATTAAAGAAAGGTGGGTCTTAAAATGTATGAGCAATCCTACTGAAGATTGGCTTCCGTAGGCCTTCTGTTAGGATTACTCGAGTTATACTATGTCATTGGCCTGGTACTGACTGCAGCTCCAACAAAATCCTATTTCACCAGTAACTGTAGCTATACTGCTGACCTCAAAGTCTCCACTTTCTGGGAACTTGGATTCCTGTTTCACCCAATACAATTGGCTCCTCATTTCACAGGAGCCATTGGCAGCCACAACCTCTGAGATGTCTCCCCACAAGGGTTGACTGTTATTATACATCCCCTTTTCCCTCTCCAAGTTTAGTTATGCCTCTTGTCCTCTTGTCAAGCTCCACTGGCTACCTACTGAAAAGCGTACCACATTTAAGACCCTATGTACCTCTCACAAAACTCTACACAAGCAAGGAGCCCCCAGCCTGTCGACTCTGATGCCTTTCTACATGCCCTCTTGAGCACTCCACTCTCCTGATTTAAGCTTGGCCCATGTCCCGTGCTACAGTAGATCCAGATGGGAGTCTGTTCTTTTAGCGTGTTAGCCCCGACCCTATAGAACTTTATGCCACCTTAAATTAGGAACATTCAAGATCGCTTACAATCCTGAAAACAGCTGAAGTTTTCCAACTAGGCTACTGTTCTCTATCCTACTGCTGCCATATCTTATCTGTGACTAGTGCCAGAAGGCTCCTTTGGGGGATCTGTGTGCTTTAAAAATTTGTATAACATACCTGTGATGGGATTCCTGTATGACAATGTATAAAGCATGACGATCAGGCCCCCGGGGGTACTGAGAGCTAGCAGGTCAGCATAATAGTGGTTGACAATTTTGTGGCCAAACATGTTAAAGTGGGCTGGCACTATAGTGATGGTGGCACAGACCTGAAGGACATAGGCGAGAGAGAAGGACGTGGAGAAGTAACGTGGTGTATTGGGGAAACGGTGTAAGGAGAACAAGGGCAGAAAACCTGAAGGACGACTGCAGGGACGGAGCACATCTCCTGGAGACATATGGTGTTTGAGGGGACATCAGAGAACGTACCAGGTGGGATCCTGATTGGAGTATGGAGAAGATGCCGGCAGCAGACCGGGAAGACACAGAGGTGGTTTCCGCAGGGAGAGGCCCTTGGGACGTGGCTGCCACGGCTCTGAAACACAGCCATGACTACAGGCAAGTGCTTGGCAGGGGGTAGGCGAATGCGGGGTGGTGGGAAGTAGCTCAGGAATTTCTCTTTGGGCTCTAATAACCACTAAACACACCTGGCCAAGAAGAAAGACTCCTCTCTTGTAATTTGGTTGTTTTGCACCTGGGGATCTGGCATGTTTTCAGACAGTGTACAGAGCACTATAAAAGTGGGAAGTAGTATTACCTCAGCTTAAAAGGCATGAACCAGTTACTTTGCGGTGTTATGTTGGGACTTGTACTGACCCTAAGAACTTGCATTACTAAGCCCTAGGGCTATAACATGCCCACAGCCAAGAAACAGAGTCCAAGAAATACCGCTGGTGGAGCTAGAAGGAAGCCCCGATGGCTGGTGGTCCGACCCTACTGGAGAGCGCAAAACATTTTCAAATAAAAGTCATCATACTCATACCACCCCCGTAGTCAAGTCCAATCCATTCTCCTTATACAGTGGTGTCAGAAGTGGGATTAGCAAGCCGTCCCAACAGGAGATGGATCCTACCCAGCCCATCACTATGGAGGACATGGTAAAACAATTGACTGAGGGTAAACATCACCTGCAATTGGTAGTGGAACAACAGACCAAATATGACCAACAGGAAAGAGTAGAACTGCATACAGCCCTTAAGCCCCAAGCCACAAGCCACTGTCATAGCCAATAATCAACTATTTCAGGATACCACGATTCAATATTTGGCCAACACTTTTGCAAGGACTAAGGTGCAGCAGTGCTGCAAAAAATATCAACCAGGGGTGGACCCAGATTTTTTTTTCACAAATTTTGCGAGGGTGGCCATCTCTGCGAACTGGCCACCAGAACGGTGCAGTCAGTATGTGGGACCTCTGTTATCAGGAGAGCTACAGACAGCTTACCAACACATCCGGTACCACGCCCTATCCTGAAGTAAAAAGAGCTATTCTCGAACAAGTAGGTTTTGACAATGAATATTATAGGACTTAATTCTGCAAAGAGAAATGGAACCCCCAAGACAACCCCTGGGCCCTTTTCTATCATATTTAGGGTTTGGGATACGTTAGCTCAAACCAGAGGTGGACACCATTGATAATTTCATGGACAAAAAATTGTTGGAACAGTTCCGTGAAACCTTTCCAGGAACCACAATCCAAATGTGACTGCCCCCATGGCTATAGACCAAGCATGTGCTTTTGCCAGGTCTCCCGACTTTAGGTTCACCCATCCAAGAATAGCATCCCCTACAAACCCCAATTGAAGGGTATCTTCTTGAGCCCAAGGTACCTTTTAGACCCCAGGGAAAGGATGTAAATCAGGGACCCCAGTGCTTTCACTGTGCAGAATGGGGGCATATAGCACACAACTGTTGTTCAGAAGGTAGCACTGGTAAACCATGGAAATCGGGTATGCAAGAGGGCGCATTCTTTGGGCAGGGGATAGACCAAGTAGGTATCGGAAAGCCTTAGCAGTGAATGGGGTGATGACAACGGTGTTGGTGGATTTAGGATGTCGGCGTTCATTAATAAGTAAGGAGAAGATGAAACACGAACGGTGGACACATGGAGAAACCACCATCATTGCATATGTCCACAGGGAATGCAAACCCTACGCTGTAGCTACTGACACCATTAATTGGAGAGGTTTGCTGTAAGACCTAAACGTGGGTGCTGTCCCACAGATGGTGGAAGAGATGATAATAGTAACTGACTATTCCAACTTTACAACATTGTTAAATTCCATTGAAGTATAAGGGAGAGTGAGTCAGCATGGTGGAGGGAGACACCTTTCCATGAGGAGGAGATGGACGTGGGTAAGAGTCGCAAGAAGCTCATACACCGTGAGAAACACCTACATAACCGACTACATGTACTGGCAGGTGATTCTAACGTCTCCCTCACTTCTTCCTCTACAGCTGGTACCATGCCGGCTTTCAGAGCTGCCCAGAAGGAAGACCCAAAACTCACTCAGGCCTTGGAACATGCTGTATCGGACCCAGGTGGTCAGGTAGGCCCACATTTCAGGAACTCCAAGGGGCTGTTTTATAGGAAAGTAAGGAAAGTAGAAGATATCATCAGTCAATTGGTGGTGCTTCTTCCCTCCCGGCAGCAGGTATTTTAGCCAATTCAGAGGGGACATTATGGCTGTGACAAGACAGAGGAGTATTTACTGAGGCGATTTTGTTGGCCAAGGGTAAATTCCGACATCAGGCAGTTCTGTACTGCATGTGAGAGATGTTAAGTCGCCAGCCCAGCCCATGCACTGAAAGCCCCTTTAAGACCCCTGCATGTTATTGATATTCTTTTCTCTCGGCAGAGCATGGATCTGGTTGGTCTACTGGTGACCTCTGTGCGTGGCTGCCAGCATATCCTTGTTCTTGTAGGCTATGTGACACAATATCCAGAAGCCATAACACTATCTAGTATGACCACAACCACGGTCGCCCATGCAATGATTGAATTCTTCTCAAGAGTGGGTTTCCCAAAGGAGTTGCTTATTGTCAACGCCATCGCATCCTCCTGTTTCAACACCCTCCGCAAGCTCTGAAACATCTACAAGTGGATCCCCACCGACACCAGAAGAACGGTCACCCAGGCCTCGTCAGCAGCTGACTGGACTACGGAAACACCCTCTATGCAGGAGCCCCGGCCAAACTGCTGAAACGACTGCAACGCATACAGAACGCCTCTGCCCGCCTGATCCTCGACATCCTTTGAAACAGCCACATCATACTCCACCTGAGAGACCGGCTCTGGCTTCCTGTCAACAAGAGGATCACCTTCAAGATCCTCACCCACACACATAAATGGCCTCCACAACACCGGTCCAGCATACCTCAACAAATGGCTCACCTTCTACACCCCGAATTGCCAGCTCTGCTCCGCCGGCCTCGCCCTTGCCACCGTCTTCCGCGTCAGGAGACCGACCACTGGCGGCAGATCATAGTCCTACCTCGTCGCCAAGTCCTGGAACACCCTCCTGATCCTCCTACGGCAGACCGAAGACCTATTAACCTTCAGGAGGCTACACAAGACCTGGCTGTTCGAGCAGTAGCAGCACCTTCCCTCCCCTCCCCCCTCAGCGCCCTGAGACCCTCACGGGTGAGTAGTGTGCTTTACAAATGTCTTGATTGGTTGATTGATTGATTGGCAAGAGGACTCCTTTTATGTCTAAATTGATTAAACAGGTTTGTACCATCTTTATATAACCCAGATTCAGACCTTTGTTTACTATTCCCAGACTGACGGCCTTGTAGAATAGTATAACTGAACCATTATAACTATTCTAAAGAAATTGGTATCAGAAATAGGGAGTGACTCGGACCGGAAACTTCCCCTAGTGTTATATGCTATCCGTACGGGAAACATCGGTTATATCGCGGTCTTCACACAGCAATACCTTTAAACGCAGGCATTACAACACAAGTCATTACAATGACTTGAGCAGCTGGATGGCGCTCTAAGCTAAGGAATAGCTATTACTATTCCAACACCTTCCCTACTGTAACGTAGGCTGAAATTGGAATAGTAAATCATTATGGGCCATATGTATCAACACATTTCCCCATAGACACAGAATGAGCAAAACTCTTTGATACATCTGGCCCACTATTCCTAAGTCCAGCACCCTCCAGCGCAAGTCATTGTGATGACTTGCATTGTAATGCCTGCATTGTAAAGGTAACGCAGTGTGAAGAGCGCAATGTAACATCACATATTATATCCATATTCATGCACAGTCATCAACTGAGCACAGTCCCTTTTACCTAGTATTTGGGTGACAGTCCTGCACCCTGCTTGATATGGCGTCTGCACATTGGGAGAAGGGAAAGGATGAGGGCTTATGACTTATAGAATATGCTACAACCCTCAAAGAGAAAGTCCATAATCTGTGGGAGGAGGTGCGGAACAACCTAGAAAGAGCACAGGACAAACAAAAAACAGCTTATGATAAGAGCAATGAAGTGAGGGATTTTCTGGTGGGGGAAAAAGCCCTGATGCTACTTTCCTCGTCGGAAAATAAACTCTTGGCATCCTGGCAAGGGCCTTATAGAATAACTTCCCAAATCATTCATGTGATGCAATTTTTGCATAATTATAGATTTGCCATATAATCCATCATCTGCCACATTATCTGCAGATTTTAACAACATTTCTAGCTCAAACGGTTCAAACATTACTAAAAATAAACATGTTGCTACCCACTGGAAGGCCCTTTGCAAAGCTGGTCTGGTCACTTTTCTGCTGCTTATTGCTATATTTCTATGTGAAATTGGTACTAATCAGGTGCAATCAACGCCCATGCATTTAACAAGTTTAAAAATGACGAAATAATGAAGTAATACTATTACAAACTGTGCCCCATTATGCCACATAATTTACTTTTTCTTGCTAAACATTTTACTTCACCCTGCCACATAATTTGGACCTCTCCAGCAGCATAATTCCAGTGGCCCTGATTATATCCCTAGTCACTTTTACCATATGCATTTCACAATAAAAAGTGCTCCAAGTCCGAAGTCAACTGACTGTAGTGACTCTGAGTAATTATGATAATTTATTAGCAGGCAGCTGAGATCAGCAGTGCTGGGCCACTCACATCGTGTTTGGTACAGTCAGGTCCCACAGTGCCCTTTCATTTCTGTTGCTTGACAGCAGTATTAACATCTTCTTAGAGTTTCTTGTTGCTCAGATGTATGTAATTTCTGATGTTTCTCTCATCTTCATTGCTTGATTTTGCTCACAAGAAACTGTCAATCATAGTTGTTGAATGTCACTCATAATTACACTGAAATTATGAAAATGTCACACAGAAGCAATCTGGAACCTTGGCAGCTATCGGTACCACCAGTTTTAATAAGAAACATGAAAACCCCAGTGGACTTTGAGACAGGAAAGGAGGTCAATTTCATGGCTACATGATTAACTATTTTTACAATGGAATACGGACTAATGAAACAAAGTTTGAACTTTTTTTGTTCCTTTCACTGCAATGTTATGTGTGGACAACCACACTCTGGGCCTGATTCTGATGCGGTTAGGAAAGCATTCTCACCTAGGACCTAATTCTGATGCGGTTAGGAAGGCCTCCTAATGGCATTTGCTCCTTCCAAATCGGATCAGGAATGTGTCTTCCCGACCGAGGGCCCAATTATGATGCGGTTAGGAACATATTCTCCAATTGAAGTCAATGGGAGTCCAACCAAGTCGTATCGGGAAGCATCCAGATGCATCGTTCTCCGCCAGTCGGACTCTCCCAATCCAAGTGGGTCGGAAACCATTTCCAAACCGATTCAGTTGGGAAGCTTTCCAACCCGCATCAGAATCAGGCCCTCTGTCTCATATTGTATAGACAGGGATGGGCAGCGATGGAGATCCGCACTCTCCTTGTACATGTTCTTAGCTTTGATTAGGTTCATTTGGCCTTTCTTTTGTGTCTCTTGAACGTGGTGTACAAATTCTAAGGCAACGGGAGTAAATGTGGAAACAGGAGGGGAAAGAAGTAGATAACAAGGATTGAACCCATAATTACAAAAAAAAGGGAGAAACCAACAGATCAATGCTTCCCATTACTGAAAACAAACTCAGCCACCCATAAAAATGTTTCTCAGTCACCCGAGGAGAAAAGCCATTGACACCTTAGGTATTGTTCTAGGCATTGGTTCAGTCATTCTGTCTGACCGTCTGATTGAGGATGATGAGCAGACGGAAGAGGTACATCAATATACAATAAGGACCCCAACCCCTTCCAGAATTTAGATACAAATTGGGGACCCCAGTTATATGCATTAACAGATGGAAGTCCATGTAATTGTACTATGTGTCGTAGAAATATGGTAGCTAGCTCTTTAGATGTAGGCTTGTTTTTCAAAGGAACAAAGTGTGACATCTTAGTCAACATTTCAACAACTGCCAAAATGATGGTGTACCCTCGAATGGTTTGTGGTAACTCTACAATAAAGTCCATAGGAATGGAACACCTTGGTGTGGGCATGGGAGTCAATAACCCAGCAGGGACTTGGTGAGAACTTTACTCTGAGCACAGGCATGGCATTGTTGGATATACTGGTTGGTATCCTGACCAAAGTGTGCCATCAAAAGGATCTTCTGAGAAGTTCAATGGTTTTCTTGTAACCTGGATGCCCAGATAACAAATGAGAGTGGCACATTTCAAGAGCTTGTTGGAATCACCAAACAACCTTAGATAATAAAAAAGATCTTGCACTCTTACCCCAGTGTGCTTATGTTCCAGGTCCTTAACTTCCTTACAACTTTGTGCTTGTAACACCTCATTCAAAAAGGTCTCTTCAGAACATATGGCCCCCAGAATGCATTCTTGTGCTATAATAAGGGGCTGATCAATGGTAGCTTCTGCTTCTTCATAGCTATATCGTGATAAATCATCTGCCTTTTTATATTTTGTTCCTGCCTGAAATTGTACTACAAAATCGAAATTCCTAAAATAGTGTGTCCAAAGCAGTTGCCTCATAGATAGAGCACTGGCTGTCTTTTCAAAAGTTGCAAGTTTCTATGATCAGTGAGAACAGTAACTGTATGCAGAGCACCCAACAGGTATTGGTGAGACTCTTCAAAGGCACGTTTTATGGCTAGAAGTTCCCTATCACCCACAGAATAGTTTTGTTCCGCAGGATTCAATTTGTGAGAATAAAAGGCCACAGGATGTAACTGCCCAGTGTCCAAATCTCTTTGTGACACTTTTCCCCCAATGGCCACTTGAGATGGTTGAGATGAATCAGGATGTCTCAGAACAAGGGCAGTAACAAATGCATTTTTTTGTTTGTTTACTGTTTAGCATTGGTTTTTTTTTGTTCCTCAATTACTATGTTTATTTCATTTTGTCCTCTCTACCAATTTATTTTAAAGCGCTCTGATATCCTTCGGGATCTTGTTTGCGCTATATAAAACTTTATAAATAAATAAATAATTTGGTAAAGGCTTCTCCAGTCTCAAAAGACCAGCCGAAGGAACACCCTTTCTTAACAACCAGGGCTGCAAAATCATCAATGAAACATCTATAAAAGTTGGCAAAGCCCAGGAAGCTCTGCACTCCCTTTACAGTAGTAGCGGAAGGCCAATAAATGATGGCTGTTATCTTTTGTGGATCCATTGTTACCCCCTTAGGAGATAGGACGAAACACAAAAAGGTCACTTTTGATGTGTGAAATTCACATTTACCCAGTTTTACATATAGGTGATTTTCTCTCCAGAATTCTAATACTGGCCTCACTTGACCAATATGTTCTTTGGTAGAAGATGAATATACCAAGATTTCGTCTATATAGGTTGTAGCACAGATGTTTAACATATCCCTCTAAGCGTCATTGATAAAAATCTGAAAGGTAGCAGAGGCATTACAAAGGCCGAATAGCATTAAAAGACATTCATATATCCCAAACTTTGTACAAAATACCGTCTTCCGTTCATTACCCTCTTGTACTCTCACTAAACGATAAGCTCCCCTTAGATCCAATTTGGTAAAAATCTTGGCCTTTTTAACCTGGTCAAGTAACGATTGGATAAGTGGTAGAGGGTACCGGTTCCTGATGGTTATATCATTTAGGGTGCAGTAGTCAATGCAGAATCGGAGACCCTCTCCAGTTTCGGAATAAAGCAGGGGAACAAGAAGGATGGATGACAGGTTTACCCAATGCACTCAAAAGTAGAACACATGTTATGTAACATTCAAAACACATATACAATGAACAAAGCGCCAGAGAAATGTAGGAATCTCAAGTGGGAAAGTAATTGCAAAGTTTGCTATTACTTAAAGTGCGATTTCATTTAGGGAGTCGCAAATTGCGATTCCGTAAATGCAATGCAACAACAAAAGAAATTTGCGATTTCACTGTCAAGAAATGCAAATTACCATCAACTTAAAGTTGATGGTAATTTGTGAAAACTTTGAAAAAGTTCTATGTTGCACACACACACCCTTGGGGCATGTGTGTGTACAACATGTTTTTAATTGCACTTTCAGGGGTGCATCAGGGTGTCCTTTTGACCTCCCTATTACCCTCGAAATTGCATGCGCAATTTGCGAGTACCTAGTACGCAAATTATGCATGCAATTCCCATTGATTCCTATGGGCTGTATGCCATCCCTTAAATGCGAGTCGCAATTTGCGAATCTCAATTAAGGAATTTTAAGGAATTGTATATTTTTTTGCAAATCCTTCATGCATTATATTTTGCGATTACTAACTAGCGACACGGCGAAATTCGCTATTTAGAAATCGGAAAATGTGGGATTGATGCATGTGCCCCTAAAACTCAGTGCCTGAAAGTGCAATATCAGATTTCAATGTGTCTTGGAAATTCAAGCATTTTTTGCCAAACATCTGCTTCTGAGATTTGAAATTAAACATGTTTTCATCTTGAATACACTATTTTCAATTTTGGTATATATGCATTAAATCAGCGAGTAAAGATTTCTTATTTATTAAGCTGACCTGCACACAGGAGAGCTACTTACAGGTAGTTGAAGAGTTACCAGTAGCACACCACCTACTAGTTGTAGCAGCCTGGTTTACACATAATAACACCTAACTAACAAATACATACAGACACCTGAAAATAAAACCCTTCAGAGAATATATGAAGACTAGAGATGAAAAGTCTCTAACAAGCACTTCACCATGTGCATAAATAAAGACTAGAGATAAATGGACCCAACAAATACTTCACAGATCATATACAGACAAGACAAAAAGACACCTAAATGACAAATACTTCACAGAATTCATACAAACTAAACACTAAAAATGTGACTAACAAGCACTTCAGGGTGTGTATATATAAAGACTAGGCATAAACACACCGAACAAGCACTATACAGAACATATACTGAAGAGACCTAGGACTAACAAGCACTTCGCAAAATATTTACAGGCAAGACATAAAGACAACTGACTAGCAAGCATTTTAAAAAACATAAGCAGACTAGACATAAAGATACCCGACTGACAAGCACTTCACAGAATATATACAGGCAAGGCAAAAAGACATCTAACAAGCACTTCACAGAACATATAGAGGCTAGACAGAAAGACAGTTACCTAACAAGCCCTTTACAGAATATATACACACTAGGCATAAAGACTTCCGACTAACAAACACTTCACAGAATATATACAGACAAGGCATGAAGACACCTGACTAACAAGCGTGTCACAGAACATATAGAGACTAGGCATAACGACACCTTACTAACAAGCACTTCACAGAACTTATACAGATAAGGCGTAAAGACAACTGACTAAAAAAAGCGTCACAGATCATATACAGAAAAGGCATAAGGACACCTGATTAACAAGCACTTTGCAGAACATATACAGACTAGACATAAAAACACCCGAATAACAAGAGCATCACAGAACATACCCAGACTAGACATAAAAACACCCGAATAACAAGAGCATCACAGAACATATCCAGACTAGATATAAAAACAGCCGAATAACAAGAGCATCATTGAACATATCCAGACTAGACATAAAAACACCCGAATAACAAGAGCATCACAGAACATATCCAGACTAGACATAAAAACACCCGAATAACAAGAGCATCACAGAACATACACAGACTAGACATGAAAACACCCGAATAACAAGAGCATCACAGAACATATCCAGACTAGACATAAAAACACCCGAATAACAAGAGCATCACAGAACATATCCAGACTAGATATAAAAACAGCCGAATAACAAGAGCATCACTGAACATATCCAGACTAGATATAAAAACAGCCGAATAACAAGAGCATCACAGAACATATCCAGACTAGATATAAAAGCACCCGAATAACAAGAGCATCACAGAACATATCCAGACTAGATATAAACACACCTAACTAACAAGCACTACACAGACCATATACAAACAAGGCATAAAGACACCCGACTAAAAAGCGCTTCACAAAACATACACAGACTAGACATGAAAAAACACCCAAATAACAAGAGCATCACATAACATATCCAGACTAGAAATAAAGACACCTTACCAACAAGCACTTGACAGAACAAATACAGACAAGGCATAATGACTCCAGACCAAGAAAAGCATCACAGAACATATCCAGACTAGACATAAAGACACCCAACTAACAAGCTCATCACAGAACATACACAGGCTAGTCATAAAGACACCAGACTAACATGCACATCGCAGAACATACACAGACTAGGTATAAAGACACCCGACTAACAAGCACATCACAGAACATACACATGCTAGGCATAAAGACACCTAACTAGCAAGCACATCGCAGAACATATACAGAAAAGGCACAAAGACACTTAGCTAATAAGCCCTTCACAGATCATATACACACAAGACATAAAGACACCCAACTAACAAGCACATCACAGAACATACACAGGCTAGTCATAAAGACACCCAACTAACATGCACATCGCAGAATATACACAGACTAGGTATATAGACACCCGACTAACAAGCATATCGCAGAACATACACATGCTAGGCATAAAGACACCTAACTAGCAAGCACATCGAAGAACATACAAAGGCAAGGTATAGAGACACTTGACTAACAAGCACATCGCAGAACATACACATGCTTGGCATAAAGACACCCAACTAACAAGCACATCACAGAACATACATAGGCTAGTCATAAAGACATCCAACTAACATGCAAATCACAGAACAAACACAGGCTAGTCATAAATACACCCAACTAACATGCACATCGCAGAATATACACTGACTAGGTATATAGACACCCGACTAACAAGCATATCGCAGAAGATACACATGATAGGCATAAAGACACCTAACTAGCAAGCACATTGAAGAACATACAAAGGCAAGGTATAGAGACACCCGACTAACAAGCATATCGCAGAACATACACATGCTAGGCATAAAGACACCTAACTAGCAAGCACATCGAAGAACATACAAAGGCAAGGTATAGAGACACCTGACTAACAAGCACATCGCAGAACATACACATGCTTGGCATAAAGACACCCAACTAACAAGCACATCACAGAACATACACAGGCTAGTCATAAAGACACCCAACTAACATGCACATCGCAGAATATACACAGACTAGGTATATAGACACCCGACTAACAAGCATATCGCAGAACATACACATGCTAGGCATAAAGACACCTAACTAGCAAGCACATTGTAGAGCATACAAAGGCAAGGTATAGAGACAACTGACTAACAAGCACATCGCAGAACATACACATGCTTGGCATAAAGACACCCAACTAACAAGCACATCACAGAACATACACAGGCTAGTCATAAAGACACCCAACTAACATGCACATCGCAGAATATACACAGACTAGGTATATAGACACCCGACTAACAAGCATATCGCAGAACATACACATGCTAGGCATAAAGACACCTAACTAGCAAGCACATCGTAGAGCATACAAAGTCTAGGCATAAAGACACCTAACTAGCAAGCACATCATAGAGCATACAAAGGCAAGGTATAGAGACAACTGACTAACAAGCACAATGCAGAACATACACATGCTTGGCATAAAGACACCCAACTAACAAGCACATCACAGAACATACCCAGGCTAGTCATAAAGACAACTTCCTTCCCTCCTTTGACAAGAGATGACCTAGGTAGGTCACTTCTTGGCAGCAGTATTTCATCTTGGAAGGTGACACCTTGTGATTCAGATTAGACAAATGATGCAATAACGAAACTGTAGCTGCTTTGCAAGTTTCCTTGTCATCGGCAGCCACTAAAAGATCGTCTACATACTGTACTAGGGCAGAACCTGGAGGAAGGACAAAAGAATCTAACTGGCTTTTTAATGCTTGACTATAAATAGATGGGCTCTCACAGTAGCCCTGTGGAGCGCGTTTAAATCTGAAACTTCGACCTCCTAAACAGAAGCCGAAAATATCTCTGCTTTCCTCGGCTATCGGAATGCTAAAAAAGGCATTCTTCAAGTCGATGACTGAGAACCAAGTGGCCGTAGCAGGAATCAATGTTAACAAGGCAGTAATGTCGGGAACCACAGGAAACTGCGGAACCACAATCTTATTAACTTCTCTAAGGTCAATGACAAACCTGTACACTGGAGGTTTTGTAGGATCAGTTCGTTTCAGAATCGGTAGTACAGGACTATTACAAACATTTCCTCTAGTTTCTTCAACCACACCTTTTTTAATCAAATCTTGCACAATCAATAAAAGTGCACGTTCTCCTTCACTAGATATTTTATATTGAGGAATTCTTGGAAATTTCACATTTGCTTTCAAAGTTACTACATATGGTGGTATTTCTAAAAGTCCTACATCATTAGGACCAGTCGCCCAAAGAGAATCAGGGAGTGAGCGCAGCTCTGGCGGGAGTGCATCCATTGACAAGTACATCGGAGAAGTTATTCTTTTACCCAACGTAAGCTGTACCCCTTCCGGAGAACAGTACAATGTCGCATATAGTCGTTTTAACAAGTCTAAACCAAGCAGATTTTCATTACAACCCGTCGTCAAAATCAGGGGTGCTTTCAATTGACACGGTCCAACAGAAATAGACAAAGGACCAGATATCGGGTTGTAAACAGGGGCGCCTGAAAAACCTACGGAAACATTTGTTGAGCCGGACAAAGGTGCGCCAGGGAGTTTCGCATGAATGATAGAACTTTTTGCGGCACCAGTATCCAACAGAAACGGTTCGACTACACCTGATGTTGCTACTGCGACATAAGGCCCACTCTGATCCACTGGAACTGATACTACTCCCTCTCTCTGTCCATGGCTGTCCTAGTACCCATTTTGCTGAAATCCCTCATCCACTTCACAATAGTCTTCAACAAGATATTGCTGAGATCTATTTTGCTGGGCTGACTGTCCATTTCTCTGATCAAAGTGATTGGAGGGACGATCATTCGTCTGCGGAGGCATAGCACCTCGCCCTCGACCTCTAGAATTCTGCACAAAACCACCACGACCTCTCTGAGCTGCTGCTGCATTATTTTGCGCTAAGATCGGACATTCATTTTTGTAGTGACCCTCTTTCTTACAGTACGCACATTGGTTCCACTGATATTGAGGCCTCGTTGAACTATAATCTGTCCTCTGATACGGACCCTGTTGCATATTAGTCTGATTCGTGCGAGGCGGATACGCCTGTTGCAAAAGAACTTTAGTCTTTAAATCTTTCGTTTTCTTCTCTGATTTCTCCTTTTCCTCTTTATCCCTATTTTCGTAGTACTGTGCAGTCGCAAGTATTTGCGCAGTTGTAGAAACAGCCCACGCACTTTCTGAATCTTTTAATTTATTACATAATTCAGGTAACAAATTATGCACAAATTTATCGACAAACAGTCTCTGTCCTCCTTCAGTGCTCATGTCCTGACCACTATGATCTACAAAAGTCTCTTCGAACCTTGTAAAGAAGTCAGAGACACTTTCGTCTTTCTTTTGCTTGCATGCGGATAATTTGTCCCAATTAACACGCAACGCAGGCATCAGAGTCTTCATTAAGTCAATTATTCTACCTGGAAGATTAGCAATTAGGGGTTCGGGTTTTGCACCACCTACTTGCTGACCATCCGCTGCAGTGATGGCTGCCCAATCACCACCTAAGGCAATTTGATGATCTTCTCTACGAATTTTAGCCCACACTGGTTGAGGAACTACATTTCCAAATAACATATCGATGTCGGCTAAATTCATTATACAAGCTTCAACTGTCTGTGTTAATTCCTTGTAATATCCAGCAGGATTTTTACGCGGGTCTGGCAAGGCCTGTTTCACTGCTAGCACTTCAGCTCGCTTCCACGGTATGTGTATCCACACTCTTTGGAACCCTGCTGGAACAGCTGCAATACCAGCATTATTATCAGCTGCCACTGCTTCGCGCCAAATTGGAGGAACCTCCCTCATAGGATATTGGCGACTCAGTTTCGTCTTACCTTTTTCTAAATCTCTCGGTGAACGAAGAGATGGATCATTCCTAAAACTTAAAACAAGTTCCATCGCTTCTTTTATATTATCGCCCACTATCATTCCTGCAGCAAACTCTTTTTGAACTTTAATTAAATCTTCCAAGTCTGATTCAACATCATCTTCTTCTATTTCCTCACGTAACAACGACACATCTCATCAAAGACGTACCGCTGCGTTGGTTCCTTCCACTGCATAAATGTATCTAGCACATCTCTCGTACTATATCTTCTACTCTTCGAAATCCATCTGAGAGCCGTGGAATCTAAAATTCCCCGTTCTTCAGTGCTTGGATGCTGACTACGTCTCTGAACAGAGTCAGAAGTAGGAGTCTTGATTAAAGTTTTATAGAAAGGAGACAGTATATTAGTAACAGAATCAGTGATTCTTCGACGTACAGAAAGTGGAGTTAACACACTCGCAGACGTAGAGAACACAGTAGAGGTAGGAACAGATAGCGAGGCAGTAGGAGTATCGAGAAAAATAGTTTGTGAAGTAGTAGGTGTAAGCGAGACAGATACAGGTATAGAAGTCGGCAACCCAGGAAGAGGAGGAGCCGTAGGAACATTCACATTCACTACAGGAGGTACAGGAACTTGATTCTGAGGGGCAGGAGCAGGAATGCCAGGTTGTCCAGCAACCGGCAATTGAACATTCGGTACAGGTGGAGCCGTAGCACCTTGTGCATACGGTGGAGGTGACCGTAACAAATAAGACAACAGAGGATCATTTTCGGGATCCTCTAGTATCCTAGCTGTTTTCGATGGCAAGGCAGGATAGCACTTGTCAATCGCTAAATTATGCTCTCTAATGGCCACATCTATGGCCCTCTCACACTCGCTATCTTGCAGCTGTTTAGTTGCTTGCTCTAGAGTCAACTCTTCTTTCTCTTTCTGTTCTTTCTTAAATTTCTTCATTTCTCTCTGTTTGGATTCTTTTCGCCAGTAACGGAAAGAATCAAACATTGCCAGCCGGGCTTTCTTACTAAACAATTTCGCTTCTAAATTATCAAGAATCTCGGGCTCAAAACTACCATGCAGTGGCCAACTAAGGACACCGTCTTTCTTGGTGTAGCGGACCCACACCTCATTATAGGATATAGGACCCACACCATGTTTACAATATAAGTCATAAAGGGGAGTCCCAATCGGAGGAACCAGACAGGAATCCTCCAACCGTGAGTCACTGTTGCAACTGAAGCACGACAACATACAATTTCTCCGACTTACCATTTTCAGTCTGGAACACAAAACAAACAAAACACAAAACAAATATGTGCACCTGAACCAAGAACTTAGGCCTACCAAAACCAAACTAATGTATCGATACCCAAACTGAACCAAATAGATTATCGTGACCAGAACAACTAGTGATAATCCTATGAAACTAAACCAAACTAAGAATCAATCAAGGATTTTTAACAACCCTCACGAAGTAACCAGCTAGCTACCACTAAATACTTAACTGAGGCACTGAAGACGTCACCAAGGAGAAACCCGTCACGTTTCGCTATACTAAGGGCTGCACCTCGGGTCCAAGACAGGGCGACGGTCAAGGCAACGGCCCACTGCAGCCGTCCTGAATGGGAACCCTCGTGGAAGAGAACTTCGGGCCACTTTTGCGATATGCCGGGATCGATGAAGTGGGGCGCCTCCCTCGGAAATCTTCACACGAAGCTTCTTGAACTCTTCAGGCTTTTGGACCGGTACCGAATGACGTCGCCCCACGTTGGGCGCCAATTGGAGTTCTGGACTTTTTGGTTCCGTCCAGAGGTGTCAGGGAGCAACACCCAAAGACCCCGGAGTTCCACCTGCCTTGGTGCGCAAATGAACAGAAACACGGGCTTCTCGATGGTGGCGTCAAAGACCAAAGGTTTATTACTGCAGGGACACAGAAGTCACAGAAACTACGCATGGGCAGTATCTAGGAGCCTGTTCGATTTGTACATAGAGGGTTGCTCCTTATATACTAAAAATTGTGCTCCAGGCAAATATTTCACATGTTAGTACATTCCCAAACCTTTGTGTCCTAAAACAATAAATATTTGACGTTACACAGGAACTTCTATAATATCTGATGCCAAACATCACGAAGAGGGGTTCCCACTAGTTCATCACAATCCCCTGTCAATATTGCATTCAAGAGCCGGACCGCCTCATCGTAAATTTCGTTACCTCCCCCTAATAAAGGCCCAGAAGGAAAGGAGCAGAGCCAGGTGCAGAAGATAGGAAAGCGGGATAAGAGATGTTTGTGGGTTGTAAATGGGCAAGGCTACCGGCTTCGGCCGCCTAATCATGATCGGGACAATGGACACGAGAACCAGTTCAGGTGGGCTGGCCTCGGGCAGAGGAGGCAGCCTTTGTCGAGTCATGCAGCTACAGCGTGATCTGGTCTAAGGTGCACGTGTCATGAAAGAGGTGAATCTCCGGCTAAGGCTACGTGTCCTTAATCGAAATGAAGTGATCAGAGGTTATTGCGTATGTGAGGGCAAGAAACACAAAATGGCGGACATGATCTAAGATGGATGCCGTGGGTAGATCAGAAATGTGTTCATAACAGGAGTGCTCTTGCTCGTAGTATAGCGAAAACACCAGGGTATGCTAAATGGATCATTTGCGGTTCGTAGATACCAATATTATGTATTTTCCGACAATATTGAAAACACGGGTTCAAATCGTCACGGAACCTCAAGACACCCAACTAACATGCACATCGCAGAATATACACAGACTAACAAGAATATTGCAGAACATACACAGGCTAGGCATAAAGACACCTGACTAACAAGCACTTCACATAACATACACAGATAAGCTAAGCTATAGAGCCGTATAGACACCCAACTAACAAGCACATCACAGAACATACAAAGGCTAGGCATAAGGACACCTGGCTAACAAGCACATCACAGAACATATACCGAAAAGGCATAAAGACAGACGACTAACAAGCACGTCACAGAACATACAAAGGCATAAGGACACCTGTCTAACAAGCACTTCACGGAACATACACATATACAGACAAGGCATAAAGACAACCGGTTTACAAAAGCGGTATAGAACATATACAGATTAGGCAGAGAGACAGCTGACTAAGCACTTCACAAGAACATATAGAGGCTAGACAGAAAGACAGTTAGCTAACAAGCACTTTGAGAGAATATATACAGACTACACATAAAGACACCCACTTCACAGAACATATCAGTTCAAAAGCTTTTATTCGATTTGTAAAACAAACCATACAAGCAGAGCAAACAAATACATATATTACATTAATTCCTATAATTTCATCATGGTACTAAAACTAAAGGCCAAAATAAACAAAGTGTTTATAAAAGCTCAAAATAACCGTTAAAAATTAGGATTTGGATGATGCCCAGTCTGTATCCTGATATAGACAGAGTTCATTTAGAGTGCATACAGATATACGAACCATCCACAGACAGGAAGCCATGTTAGTAACGAAACACAATCAAATCTATCAGAGAACTATGGCTTTCCTGGCAGCTGTACATTTTAGTATATATGATGCTACAAAAAAGCAAATATCCAGATCCTTTAAAGAGCATAAAAGTTGTAGAGCGTTCTTCGTAGAACGAACATTGTTTTTTAAAAAGATGGGTTTTAAATATAATACCCTGTAGGAATGATAAAATTTACAGAATAGTAAAAAATGACAACAGCTCTGACGTGAAGTGTTATCACAAGGACATGCGGTATCAGATCTGGCTTTCATTGTGGGGAATGCAACAAGGTGATGTACGATTCCCAACCTTAACCGCGTTAGAACAAACTGGTGGGAGTTACGTGTAACACCAGAAAGGTAATGTTGGAAACCGGAATTCAAATTGCACTCCCGATACAACATCACAGATTGTAGCGTTCCAGACACCCTGTCGTGACTCTCCTTCTTATGGCTTAGGAACCGTATTTTTATATCTTTTTTGGGAATAGAAACAACAGATTTAGGGTCGAGAAGTATATCAATCAGAAAAAAAAGATAAAACCAATAATGTATATACTTAATCCATTTGATACGTGGGGAGTGGTCCAGCCTGAGGCAATCAAGGATTATCTCCTGGGTAAATAATGTTTCAGTTTTGGCCCAGATTGAGCGCCATAACAGCAGGGGGCGTAATGCGGCTACGTCCGAGATGCGATTGATTCCTACTTCTTCATGAATCAGCTCTACTGATGCCGAAGTCGGTACACATAGCAATTTTCTCAAGAACTTGTTTTCATCTCTCTGTATGGAAGGACAAGTGCAATATCCCCATACCCCCGCACCATACAGCGCTGATGTAACACACTTTACATTATAAATGTTCATCATATCCTTGATACTCCTCACCCCAAGTTTGGAAGAAAATGTAAAAATACTGTTAGTAGACCTCACCATTTTTAGACTGATGTTATCAAATTCAGATTGCCATAGCCCGTTACTTGCAAAGGTGATACCCAGGTAGCAAAAGGTTTTGACTTGGGTCATTTTAACTTTGTCTATGAAGAAACTAGATTTTGCCTTCTTGGCTTTCAACACACAAGACATTACGAAAGTTTTGGTTTTGTTTACCAGTAGTTTCCTGCTTTCAATAAACAACATAAAACTGTCAATAAGACGCTGCAGACCAATCTGTGTGCGGGACAGTAGCACAGCGTCGTCCGCATACAGTAGGATTGGGACCGGATTTCCTCCTATCAATGGAGCATCTGCGGGGATCTGGCACAAAATGGAGTCTATTTGATTGATAAAAAGGGAAAATAAAAGAGGGGCCAGTACGCAACCCTGACGGATGCCTCTGGAAACTTTGAAGTAAGGAGTGCATTCGCCTAGGGGGCCGTATCGAACCTTGCATGACAACCTCTCGTAAAGCCTGGCCAAAAAATGAACAATCTCCTTCGGTGCGCCCAGTTCAATCAGGACCTGCCATAGTATAGAGTGATCAACCAGATCGAACGCGCTGCTCAGGTCCGCAAAGCAAAGAAACAGGCTACCAGTCTTAACTTCCGTGTATTTGTTGATTAACAACTCAAGGTTTACACATTGTTCTAGTGTCCCCATGCCTTTTCTGAATCCGTATTGGGCCTTAGTTAAAATGGCCTTATCATTCGCCCAATCCTCCAGTCTCCTCAGCATGATACGACTCATTACCTTGACTGATGCATCCAGCAAGGAATAGGGCGGTAATTGCATGCTTCCGATTTGCTGCCTTTCTTGAATAGCGGTATAATAACCGACTGACCCCAGGATGGTGGGAGGCGGCCCTCGACTGCTGCATTAAAGACCCTCACTAAGATAGGTGCCCACAGGTCCATTTCACTTTTCAATAAATCTATAGGAACTCCGTCCGGCCCCGGAGCCTTTCCTCCTTTACTGTCAATCAGGCCTTCATAGACCTCGTCCAGACTTATACCTAGTGGTAAAGGCCGCCAAACAGAACCTTGGATAACCTGGGTTTCAAGGGTCTTCCCCTCGGGGTTAAAAATATTAGAGAAGTGTTCTATCCAGGCGTTAGAAGCAACGTAAGATGTTAGTTCTGGAATGCCATCAGTGTTTAGAAAAGGGCTGTTGATGGTTTCCCAGTAAAGTTTACTGTTTGATGTTTTTGCTGCCAAGTTTAGGTTATGCCATGCTTCTGCTTGCAGAGCCTTTTTCCTGTGGGAAAGCGCCACGTTATAATTAGCACGCAGTATTTTAATGCTGCTAATATTGCGGGGTTTGTTACTTAGAGCTTTTTTAAGTTCACGGAGGGACGAGGTACAAGATTTATCAAACCAACCCATCCTGGTAATTTTGGTTTCGGGTTGTTTCTTAGTGAAGATCCCTTCGATGTTTATATTCATCCTGATAAAGCTCGTGAGTAGGGTTGTTGGATCGATAACTTCTACCAAACAATAGGAAATTTCGTTACTACATCCATCCACTACCTCCTTGTGTTTTTTCGCTGGGTCAATTCCTTGGTCCATTCGGTCTCGTGGGGGCTATGTCCGTGGAACATGATTCCTTAGCGGGAGTCTTTGTGCCCCATCCCAGTAGAATCAAGGAGATACTATTATGGTCACTGAGGGTTTCTTCCCTGACCCACAAGTTGGTATATGCACTATCATTGGACAACAAAATGTGGTCTATATTAGTGTTGGCATTTCTACCAGTGAATGTGGGGCAGGTGAGGTTAGACTTGTTTTTATTGCAGCTAAGCATATCTAGGTCTAATTTGACTAATAGTGTGTTTAATATCGTGCCATAGTTACAATGTGGGAAATGCAAACAATCCGAACTGTCTACCGCACCATCGTTACCCATCTCTTTTCTGAAGCCACAAAGGTTACCCCATGCTAGAGGAAATTGCTGTATGTTGAAGTCGCCAGCCCCTAGGATGGATGCCAGTTTACATGATGATGCCAATATCCTTTTGATTTCACTTTCTAGTGCAAATAGAATTTTTCCCCTGGAGGCGTCAAAGTTGTTATTGTAGAAATTAACAAGAATTAGATCTCTCCCCTTGTCAGATTCCAACCGTAACACCTGACTGTGTGTTCCTACTGTAGAGTATTTTATAATTTTAAAATGAGTCCGTTCATTGGAACTTAATAGTACTAGGCCCCCCTTGGCTCTACCTGATGGAGAATTTGAAGCATTTAGACTAAAGGATAAGTAGCCTTCTACGTAGATAGGTTCTTGGCACCAAGTTTCTTGAAGACAGATTATGTCATGACCGGCCCCAATAAACTTGTTCCAGAAAGGGGTATTCAATTTACCTGCAATGCCGGCTATATTCCAGGTAAAAAATGTGTACCCTACACTTGCGGCTGAGATTAACATAACACTTTCTACTTGCTGGTCAATCACTTTATCCGGGGCTCCCAACATCATGCCTGTGGACTGTACCGAAGACTCCTGTTGGTCCGCTAATGGAGCTTCTTCTATATCAGATGTACTACCTTGGTTTGAGATGCCCACTGTCTGTATAATGGTGTTTGAGTCATTACATCGATTTGATTCTATAGGGGTTTCTGATGAAATACCCAGGATACACCTAGGCGTGTTGTTACTCTAGGGGATGACTAACGGTCAATCAACCATATCCAGGCAATTATATCTGTTGCTAACCGGAATGCCTCTCCACCCCCCGGTTATATGGTGGTCATTGCTAGGGTACCGTGGATGATGTTCCCAGTCTCTGCTCCTGTTCCCCTGCGTATGCCAGGAACCCCCATAGCTCCAAGGGCGCTCGGATGGTGACACCCAGTTTGGAGCTGGTGGATACTGGCGCTCGGGAGGTTGCGTCCAGATTGGGGCTATCGGAGACTGGCGCTCAGGTAGATGTCCCCAATTTGAGGCCAACGGATGTTGACGCACTGGTGGTGGCACCCAATTTGGGGCCATCAGCTGCTGGCGTTCAGGAGGTTGCACCCATTTTGAAACTGTCGGGTATTGGTGACTACGCCTGTGTGGGTAAAAAAAGGAAAGGTGATAGGCATCTATCCCCCCTTTCTTATCCAAAACAGGCCAAGAACAAATATGGTCCACAATATCAGGGTCATCACAGTTTACAATGATGCAGTCACCCTGAATACTTTTGGGTTCAGCCCCAATCCACGAGACTCTACGTGCTGCAGAAATACGACTTGTATGGAGTGGTTGTAGGGGCCTATTTATACTAAGCCACTGTGAGACTTTATTCCTAAGGGACCAGGACGACTCCTCTTTGTCTATAAGCAATTCCGGATCCCCAGTAAGAATAACGGTGTAAGGGGATGCTTCCGGGGGTAAGTGAACAGGACGTTTGGGCTTGGAATCCCTCTTTCCCTCATCCGGTCGATTTGATGAAGGGTTCGATGATATATGCTGGGGCATTGATGGTGGAATTGGCCTTTGATCCAGTAGATGGGTTGATCCCTTATTAGTATTTGACTGGGTGGGGGTAGGCTGGGAAATGGTAGGCCGAGTAGAAGAATTGGTAACCGTGGACTCGGCCACAGACCCACTCCCAGGAAATGTAAGTGTTTCTGGTTTTTAGGCTTAGTTAGGATAGTTTGGGCTTTCGCCGCCTTAAAGGATTTGACTCCCTCTACTAAAGGAACCCATTGAGTTCCTGCTCTGGAGGGGTTGATTATGCCTGCCCCAGAGTTGGTTTGACCCAGACTATGTTGAATCGAGGGCTTCTGGGATAATATTGCTAGTTGTTTTTCAATTGACATAATACTCCGTTCTAGTGGTTGCAAGAAATGCTTTAGTAGTTCCCAGATGTTTACTAAAAGCTGGGACTTAGCAGTACAAGAACTACAAATACCACCCTCCTTGCCCGTAGTTATGTGGTTTGCCAAAGGCTCTGATGTATTAATACGTGAGGTGATAGAATCACTTAGGGCACCCAACGGTAATGGAGTAGTTGCCCCCTTCGTGTTTTTAGGTATGATTTGTTTTTTTTTGGTATTGCCATTCTTCTTATCTTTGCCCTGTTTAGGTATAGCGCCACCCTTTACCCCCTTCGGCAAATTCTCAAGGCCGTTATCTTCGGATAGAATTAGCTGGAGGTCTGGAGTTTTCTCCAAATTCCCCGTAGAGTCAGAGTCAGAGGTAAGGTCGGTAGTTGACAGGTCAACAGATTTCGGGATAGAGTTGACTTCTGCCGTGACATTAGGTAGTAATAAAGCTGGGATGGGTGATACAGATTGGAGTGGGGATAATGCAGATGCTAAAGGGCCCATGGAAGATCTCCTAGCAATTGCCAGGTCTTGTGACACTCTTCGTTCCAGCAGGGAAATACTTAGGTTAATATAATAGCCTCGTTAGTTTTCGTAATGAATTGATCAATTGGTCCGGTGATTGATGCATTTTTCATTGCTGTTCTACTTCGAGACCCCCTTGTCATAGTTGATTATTATACAGGTTTCTTAACGCTGAAATTGTGGGGTGCAAATAACTAAGTATCCAAGAAGTAAACAAATGAATAACAGTACCTTTATCGGGAAGAGGTGACGACCAGATCGTAGAGCCAAGAGGGGCGGCCCAGCCCAGTCTAGATCGGTCTAGAACGGGCTAAAACGGGCCCGCCCTTGGCCCGGGCTTCGCCCGGCGTCCCGTGAGACGGTGGTGGCGTCGTTTTTATGCGCCTCCTGGCGCTTAGCGGTGACGCGGACCCCAGTAGGGCTTCTGGGATTTGTGGTCCTGCCCCTCGCCGGTCTCCTCTCGGCGGCTCACGCTCCAGTTGGAAAACGAGCGGGGGAGCGGCGGGAGACTGGCGGGCGGGTCCGCGAAGGGTACTGTACTTCTGTGGTGGTTTAGAAGTTAATTGCTGATCCGACACCTACAGCAGAAACACGGGCATAAGCACTGGCAAAAATGAGTTCCCACTCCCAATGGTGGTGGCGTCGTTTTTATGCGCCTCCTGGCGCTTAGCGGTGGCGCGGACCCCAGTAGGGCTTCTGGGATTTGTGGTCCTGCCCCTCGCCGGTCTCCTCTCGGCGGCTCCCGCTCCAGTTGGAAAACGAGCGGGGGAGCGGCAGGAGACTGGCGGGCGGGTCCGCGAAGGGTACTGTACTTCTGTGGTGGTTTAGAAGTTAATTGCTGATCCAACACCGTGAGTAAGACAAATACTTCCCTCCTGTGAAGCGGGCCAGATGCTGAGCTGAAGATCAAAGTGTAATTTCATTCAACTGCCAGAACATATATAGACAAGGCATCAAGGCACCTGACTAACAAGCACCTCACAGGACATATACCGAAAAGGCATAAAGACAGACGACTAACAAGCAGATCACAGAACATACAAAGGCATAAGGACACCTGACTAACAAGCACTTCACGGAACATACACAGGCTAGGCATAAAGACCCCGGCTAACAAAAGCATCACAGAACATACACAGGCTAGGCATAAAGACACCTGACTAACAAGCACATCACAGAACATACACAAGCTAGGCATAAAGACACCCGGCTAACAAAAGCATCACAGAACATACAAAGACTAGGCATAAGGACACCCGACTAAAAAAAGCATCACAGAACATATCCAGACGAGGCAAAAATACATTTAACAAACACTTCACAAGAACATATAGAGGCGAGACAGAAAGACAGTTAGCTAACAGGCACTTTGAGAGAATATATACAGACAAGGCATAAAGACACCCGACTAACAAGTGCATCACAGAATATATAGAATCAACACAGAAAGACACTCGATTAACAAACACTTCACAATCTATATACAGACTAAACACAAAGATTTCGGGCAGCCATAACTGTGATCAGTGCCACGAAGCAATACAAGAGGCGGACGTGTGCTGCACGTCCGCGATAATAACAAGACATCAATAAGTAGGTGGTTTGTGATTCTGCCCTCTCCTTGTAGACTTGCCCCGGTGATTATGAGTTACAGAAAAGACTTTTTGTTTAAACTTGCTGGTGAGGCTGGTGTCACTTACTTGCTTCACTGTTTGCCCTGAAGCCTGGGACTTCTTTCTTTGCTGGACCTACTCCCTGCGCTGGTGTGCCCGCTCCCACCCGCCGCCACATCTCCGTAACAACTGTGCGGCCGCTGTGTGGGGTGAGCTCGTGGGCCAAAACTACATTGCCCAGCAGACCTTGCGGCCAGAAGCCGCACAACGGGAAAACGTGCCAGGAGGCGCACAAATTGCTGCATCACTCCCGACAGAGCGGGAAATACTTTTTTTTAAAACTTGCTGGTGAGGCTGGTGTCACTTACTTGCTTCACTGTGTGCGCTGAAGCCTGGGACCTCTTTCCTTGCTGGACCTACTTCCTGCACTGGTGTGCCCGCTCCCCCTCACCGCATCTCCGTAACAACTGTGTGGCCGCTGTGTGGGGTGAGCTTGTGGGGCCAAAACTACATTCCCCAGCAGACCTTGCGGCCGGAAGCCGCACACCGGGAAAATGCGCCAGGAGGCGCACAAATAGCCGCATCACTCCCCGTGTCACGGGAGCGCCCGGGCTAAGCCCGGGACAAGGGCGGGACCGTTTGTGACCGTTAGTGTCCGGAAGAGGCCAGGTCGGGTCTCCTCCCTTGGTTTGTGTTGTGTTCTTTGAGTTTTTGGAGTAAACTTTGAATACACTTCACGCTACAACCATTGATTAACTGTCATTCATTGTGTGAACTACTTATTCACTCCTGTCAAAATTGTATTTGTGCCCAGAGCTCCTTTTTGTAATATACCAAATTTCCTTTTGAGGGACTATAAACGGGGCAACATAATTTTATGATGCCAGCTTTAGCATCTAAGCAAATGCCAGCCCCAAAACCTCCACTGCCCACCCTAACAGTAATAGATCGTATGCTTCAGAAAACGATCGGGGTGGTGGCCAACGCCATAGAACACACAGAACGCCGTCTTTCACTTCCTGCTGGGTTTCTTTCCCCCTCGCTACCTATAAATACTTCCACGACAACCATCAATTCGCAGGATTCCCTACTGGCTCCATCTTTTGTTACCCTCCCAGGGTTCCACCATGCCCCAACTACTCAAAATAGTCCTCCCACCAGGGGCCACGTATCTCCAGAGTTCTTGCCCCCTCAAACTAGGTTATCTTTGACCCCCACTTCCTTTTTAAATGAGTCAACATCCGCCCCTTCCCCTCACCCAGAGGACCTCATATCTAGTGGGCTCTGCGCTAAACCTATAAGCCCTATTTTGGACCCAGTCTTTTCCCTGCCTCGAGAGTAACTACTAGAGGGCAAAAAGCTAGACATGCGTCAAAAAATATTAACATGGGACTGATATCTACAAGGACCGCTAAGGGGAACACGGGTGGCCCGCTGTTAAATTAAATATGCCAAGAGGTAAAAACGCTACTAGGAGGGCGTTAGTAAGAACAGTACTCCATCCTAGTAATGACAGCGCTCCTCAGGACGTGACCTTTGACAACCAGCTAGTTCTTCACCGTCCCCTTCATGTAATGAGGGTCTATTTCATACAATCGAGCACCTCATGAAATCTTTAATGGCACCCCTCTTGGAAAGGGTAAGGTGTTTAGGAGTTAAAATAGATAATTTGGAAAAAACATTAACTAGTGGGCAAAGTACTACGGGGAAACCCACTATTGCAGCAAACACCAAGTCTGTTGCCTTGCAACAGCAGCCCGCCGCACAAAAAACAGGCACATATAATATTACTCACCCTTTACCTGACCGCAGACCTATAATCAAACAATCTACGTTAACTGCGGATACAGCGGGTAGGCCCCCGCAGAAAATTCTGAGGTTGACAAAAAATAAGGAAAAGGGAAGTGTGGAGGGCACCTTAGGCCAGGTCTCCGACGACGCCGAACATGTGAAAGAGAACCCTAGAGCCTTTAAGGACCTTTCCCCGACCACCAACCCAAGGAGGTCATTTACACGCATCGATCTACCCCCGCAATCACTGCCATATACGGTAGTACTAGTTGGTGTACCGGAACTACCTCAAGGCAGAGAAGAATCCTATCCTGAGGTAAGAAATAAAGCGGCCCACTGGCTAAATAAGAACAGGCCTCTACATCTTGATTTATTTGGGCAGATATTATTTTCAAGGAGATTGAGCTGGCTGGGCCACAGAAGAAAGAACTTTACTGGGGACTGTGTTGTTATCAATTTTGGGGACAGACGGGTGATAGAATATATTTGTAATTATCCCGCTCAGCCTAGTGAGAGTAACATCCTTACGAGGGACTTGAGCTTTTTCTATCCCCAACTTCCACCCCTACAAACTATTAAGCATTACAGGGGATTCTTACACCCAGACCTGGCGGACGGGGTGGGGTTGAGATATAATATCCCGACCTTCAACTACTTTTATAAACTCTCCGACCTAAAATGGGTGGATTGACTTGATCCTAGGGACTCGATTCAATCTACAATGGTCAATACACCTCTTCCTTCTCTACCCCTAGCTAACTCGGATCACGGGGGATACTAACTGAAGAATTCCTTTTAAATACTATCCCGGCCAGCTTCTGCCGTGGGATTAGATCCTGCCCCCGTTTTAACTGGTGCCGTCTTATCCTTGACCCTTCTATTCTGGAATGTTGCGGGCTTACGTTCAAAGGTTGGGAACGGCATCTAGTTAGATTTCGTTCACAACTATAGCATTATAAGCCTACAGGAAACATGGGCAACATCGGAGCTACACATGGAGGGCTATAGGACATTTTTTTCTCCAGCGCTACCTTCTCCTTCTGGTAGGGCAAAGGGTGGACTGGTTATATATGTTTCCAACACTCTCCAACTAACAATTATAGCCCCGATTAAATTGGATCCAAACTTCCAAATATTAATTCTTCATCAAACTAACACCAACGTCCTTGCAATTGTAAATTTCTATGACAACCTACCCGTGGATGACTTAATAAATACAATAAAGGAAATAGGCTTCTGTCTCCACAAATTATCCAATAATGTACGCAAGGTGCTGACTATAATTTGGGGCGGGGACTTTAATCAGACCCTTTGCAAACAGAGTGCTAATTCAGTCTGCGCTATAGTGGACGAAAGTGGTGACCCGGTAACCTATTTTCCCCACTCCGCAGTCGGGCATTGTTTAAATGAAACCCTGTGTGGACTGGATCTTGCCCTCTCCAACGACCTGGTGAACCCTCCTGTACCCGTTATACCCACCTACAATGGTAGAGGCAGGCCTAGCACAATTGATTTTATATTTATGTCAGGGACAGCGGGAAAGGACCTATTAACCTGTAAAACACACAATATCATTGTCAGCGACCACTATCCGAAAAGCATCTCTTTAAAACTTCCCATGAATCATGTTAGGCCAAATATTAAAACGCTTTTAAACCAAAATAACCTTTTATCGGACAGCTTAAATGACTACTCACTGAAGTGGGAAAATGTGGATCCGCTGGCCATTACTACAAGCCTGGTTACAAACTTTAGGCAATTGTTTGCTAATTGTCTTCACTCAACCACTACTAGTGAGGGAATCATGAGTAACTTTTAAAAATTGATCACCTCAATCAGGGAAACCCTTTTCGTTAGTACGAAAACTGAGAAGACCAGAACTAATGGATGGTTCGACAGTTCCTGTACTAAAGCCTACCAGACCCTAATAGCAGCTTTAAATAATAAGGATAGAATTCCAAAGGACCTAGCAGTTCCTAGGAAAAACTATAACCAGGCCCTAAAATCCAGGAAGAACACTCTTAAAAAAGATCTCTGGACACAACTCCACAGGTCATGTACCCTGAGGAATAGCGCCGCTTTCTGGAAGGTTGTGAAGTCTCCTTTTATATCAGATGCAACGGCTAATCCCAGCATCAATGTTGCGCTTGACGAACAACTGTGGGTTGACCACTTTGAGAGTATATTCAGCCTCCCCTCAACCGCAAACCAACCAACTATAGCTGGGTTAGACTCATCATCTTTCCCATTGCCCATCTCCATAACACACGAGAAGGTAGAGCACGCCTTAAAAGCCAGTACCAATCGATCTTTTTAAGTTCAACATGGATCTATGGTCGTCAATTTTGACTAGGGTTCTTCAAGCATCATGTGCCCTGGGACTCATCGAATCATGGTCTCAGTCAATTCTTGTGCCTATCTGTAAAAAAGGGGACCACCAATCAGCATCATGCTACCGGACCATTTCCCTTCTGGATTCATTAGGGAAAGTGGCCGGCTGCGTTATACTAGAGCGTCTCCAACAATGGGCCTCAGACAATAAAGTTCTGTCCGATCTGCAATTCGGGTTTTGCGAGGGACTTGGAACCATACAGCAAGCACTTAATCTGTCTTTATTGATAGGGAAATACGTTAATGCCAAGGGGGGGGACTTTGTGCATGGCATATGTTGACCTTTCCGCAGCTTTTGACTGTGTTAACCATAACAAGCTGTGGACCATTCTGGCAGACATGGGAGTAGAGCCTTCCCTTATAACATTTCTACGTGAACTATATTCAGATGCCACAGCAAGAGTCAGATATGGCACGGGGCGAGTTAACTAAGTCGTTTAGAGTAGAGCGAGGGGTAAGACAGGGCTGTGTCCTGGCCCCGTTTCTATTTAACTTATATACCAACTGCTTGGAAAAAGCCATGTTGACGGGTTGTCAGGACCTTCCCACTATAAATACGCGCCCAATCCCGGTTCTGCTCTATGCAGACGACGCTGTGATCCTAGCCCGTACCCCTATGGAATTACAGCGCGCCCCCGAGAAATATCAAACCTTTATGGCCAACCTTGACCTAAAGGTTAACATTAAAAAAACCTTTGTAATGTCTGCAAGGTCAAGATTCAAAAACATTAAGCCCATGTACGTCGATAAACAAAAACTAGAGAACACTACTACTTATCCTTATCTGGGAATTCCATTTGATCACAAATGTTCCTGGAGGTATGCCATTGAATCCAGGAAACTCAACTTTGTGAGAACAACTGTTGCTTTGGTCAAGTTTGCTAATAAACTAGGCAGGCGGCCCACAGTGGAACTACTCGAAATTTACAGGGCTAAATACATATCGAGTGCAACCTATGGGGCGGGTGTGTGGGATCACATTGGGGTGGAGGAGATGCAAAAGGTGGAAAACGCTTTCCTTCGATTTCTTCTGGCAGTCCCTAAGGGCACGTCGACCAATGCGTGTCACCTGGAGGTGGGTTTGTCCTACTTAGCAGACCTGATCAGGATTCAACCCCTACTTTTGTGGCACCGCCTCTGGTTGTCTACCGAAGCCATTCTCTGCCGGGAGATCATAGAGGACTGTATTTCCCTGGACATGGCATTAAAGATCAGCTGGATCGCTTATATTAGGTCATTTTTTTGCGACCTAGGCATGATCCAGTATTATCACTCCCCCACTTTTATTACTGTTATCCCAAGAAAGAGGTTTAAAAAGATCTGTCTGGCCCACTTAGAATCTCTTCGGCTTTCTAGTGAGGTTTCAAAAACTACAGTGCAGCACTCACTTCAAATATAAACATCATTCACGGTTCAGCCCTACTTAACCTATAATTTTACGGGCTACGAAAGATTCTTGTCAACCAGATTTAGATTAAACATCTTTCCCCATTTGGTTACTTTTCCTAGGATCAACATTTGGAAAAAACCTCTTCAACCCTGCCCCTGTGACGATAGCTCCCTTCAAACTATGATCCATACAATAATATTTTGCAAATTCTATCAGGATCTAAGGCACCTTTGGCTACTGCCAATTTTGAGAGTCATGGGCCTACGTAGGTGCCGCCCAGCATTTCTTGCCCTTCAATTTCTAGATGTTGAACCGTTCGCCAGAATGTTGGTAACATTTCTGAAATTAGTGGTTAAGCAAAGGCTGAACTTGGGGTGAACCCGGGGTGTTTTTGTTCTAAACCTGTGGTTCCTTTTGACTCCGATCACCCCTATCTGGCCGCATTATGCCCCCGTCTTTGGTACATCGTATTAGATCGTTTTCTTTTAGTATTGATGTCATCGCTCTTTCTATATGTCTATAGCTTTTTATATATTCCTGTTCGAACTTTTTCTGTTAGCAGCAACAACTGAAGAAAATTATCTGACTGCTTTCTTACGGGTGGAAAGGAATAATATGCGATTTTGTGGCGCTAATTTGACCCTAACCTGAATATGTCTTTTTATGATATTTTAGAATTTTGACAACCTCTTTTTAACTTTTTAAATTGTATCTTATTGAATATTTTGTACATGAAATATACTGTGCTTTTATGGCTGTTTTTCTTGCAACCGAATAAAGCTTGATTTGATTTGAGTTACAGAAGTGTGGCTTGAAGAACTGTGTGAAAATCAAGGTGTTTTTGTCATAAGAGTGGCGTGAAACTGCAGAAAAGCAGCATGTTGGAGAACTATAAATCGTCCAAATTGGGAGCGGGGGCAGATCGAAGCTCACACCTTTCTTTACTGAGCACAGAAGTGGCACCTTGGACACAAGCTGTTATCACTGCTGTCTGGATCAAACACCTTTTGTTAAGGGCGAAAGGAAGGTCGATGCTGCTTGACATTGTTACCTGTTGTGCAATTTGCTTTTCCCTGAAATAGGCTTCCTTACAAAAAATAAAAGTGCGCATTACTAGAAGAAAATGTAAGGAGGGCACGGAAATAGTACCCGTTTCCAGACACCGCAAGGGTTTGTGGATTCTAAAATAAAGTTTTGTACTTCAATGCAGATTGGGTGGGTTGAAGAGGGAGGGGTGTGGAGAGATGCCTTGAGCGGAGGTGACAGAGGCCTGCCCTTTCTTTTCGGCCAGGGGAGCCCCTAGCCTCGGTCCTCGGCTCCTCCTGGCCGATGCAGGGAATGATCAGCCTACCATGCTCCGCGCATCGCGAGGGCTCAGTATTGGCCCCGCCCCTGCTCGGGAGCATCTGCGCTGTGCCTTTAAAAGGATGCGCAGCGCAGTATCTGCTCCTCTCTCAACGGACTTACTGGATTGATTGCTATTCGGCTGCTTTAGCACAAACAAGCATCCCCAGGCGGTGTCTTTGCGGCTCGCTGAGCCCTCTCTGTCAGGGTCCGGTGGTTTAGCGTGTGTGACGTCATCGTGCTACCATGGCGTAAATAAACAACACTCCTCCCCCCTCTGGCCATCACTGCACTCTTCAGCACTTGCAATAGGACCTGGGCACAGGTCCTAAATAAAGAAGTGGGGGGACTAACCTAGTTAGGCATTATGCAAGTGACATCACTGCATGTGACATCACGACGCGCGACATCACAGCGCGCGATATCACGGCGCATGACATCACACATGGCATCACAGGAATTGACATCATAGGAAGTGGCATCAGAAGCCATGACTTTACAGGAAGTGGCATCACAAGAAGTGATATCAGACCTCAAGCCCCCACATATATGTTTAGTAGGTCTATCATGAGTATATTTGAGCACAATTCGAGTATACATGCCAACCCTCCCGATTACGGGAGAAGATTCACTCTTTTGTAAGCTACGTATAAAACAATGCTGCCTTTTGCCAGCGTAAAGCTTCCTTTACCCAAGGATTGAACAAACTAACTACCGCCAGCCCACTCAACCAGGAATAATATTCCATATGCAGGACATTTCCAAGCCGATGTGACTGCTTTAGCTGCCTGCGCTCTCCAGAGTGAGACCACTCTCTGCAAAGTATTCTTACTCAGCCTCACCAACCTGCACTCATTTTAGAAGACTGGGGCTCATTATTCACCAACAGACTCAAAGCAAGAGAGAAAGACAGAAAGGTTTGGGTTTTGGGTACAGGCTATATTTATAGGGTTAATATGGGTTAGTGTTTAAGGGTGTTGGGGTATTTTAAGGAGTAAGGGTGGGTTATGATTATGGGTTGCAGGGGTATTCAAAGGGAGCAGGGTGGGATTAGCACACAATATGAGACATGGCATGAAGGGCGGAACGTACCACACGCCCCCAGCGTTTGTCATGCCCCCAGCACACGCCCACAGCACAACGCAGACACGCCCACAAGGGACTACTTTGCTGGCACGGTTGTTTTACCTTTTAAATGTATATGGTGGGTGTCTGCATAGCCTATGTCCTTCTGCTGCAACTGCCCTTTCCAACGCTGTATTGGGTGTTGTGATTGGTGCTGTGGTTCCTGAGATTACCCGCCTCAAAGGTTTGGGCTCTCTCTTTATTATATTAGTATAGATAAGATATAGATAGATAGACTCTATTCCCCCTCTGAGAAGGGGTGGAAACCGTAAGGGCCAACTCCGCTTGCTTGAAATAAAATATATATTAGAGCTTTATACAAAGACACCGGCAGGGCTCAATGCCAGTGAAGACTTTTACACTTGTCTATAGGATGTATAGTAGTGGCAATTCATTATTTGATGTACTGTAGTAGCGCTAGCTCCAATTAATTTTTGAAAATGAAATATCATATATGTATAGATGAATAACAATTCCCTTGCTTTGCAATTACATTTTATCTTCTTCTTTATATGGTAGTTAAAGAAAAGTGGTGACCCTGTGTCCCTCAGAACCTGGGTAATTAATGATTAAAGAAAAGGTGGCTCTGTTGGGTAAGACAAAATTACTTTGACATTGCTACTAATGGACTCTCTGAAATACACAACTAATAGAAAACAATGCTTTAACAAATACGTCATAAGATCAGGTAGTTGTATTGTTTCTTCTTTATCTGAATTACGTCATTCAATGATTTCATACAATACATGAGAAGACTGGATGTGTGTTATAGTGCAATTCAGTGACATTTGTGTGAAGTGCTCAAAATTGCAAGATATATAGAGTGGACTCATTTACATATTTACAAATATATACATGTGTCAGTGACCAGCTACTGATTTATAGCCATGGATCCCTATTTTTCTCGATGGAATTCTGGTAATGCTGGACCTAAGACAACCGTCGACGTTTCGACCTTTAGGTGCCCCAATCAGTGGTCACGGCGGGTCTTTCTCAAGACAAGTGGTGGGTGGGGGGGTATTTCGGACAGTTATGTTTTTAAAGGCTTGGGGTCCTCAGCCTTTGTGGGTATAAGGCAGAAATCAAATGTACCCATTTTGGTTAGGATGATTCAGGTCAGCTTGTGAGGCAGAGGTAAAGCGTCCCATCTGATTGCTACATGAGGTCAATGCCATGGCATTGACCTCAACCGACATCCAACCTTGTCGTGTAAATTGGAAGAGAGCCCCCCAAAAGTGGGGGGGGGGCTCTTCCAAATTGCAAAGCAGATTGCTTTTCTACATGGGTAGCAGCATGTTAGCTGCTCCCCATGTGGAAAAGCAATACCAGCTCCCGCAGGACGCGGGGAGCCTGCGGGACCGTGGGGGGATTGGGGACCCGACCCACGGTCCCCAACAAAGTGGGCCAGTCCCAGGGGACGGGGTCCCAGTCCCCGGGGCCATAAGTGGCCACAGGAGGGAGGCAAGGCAGCCCCCTCCAAATAAAAAATATTTTTAAAAAAGGCCCATGCCCTGGGGAGTGGGGTCCCCGGGGCAGATTATGACCGCAGGAGGGAGGCCACGTGGCCCCTTTCCCAATTTTTTTATTAAAAAAAAAAAATTGGGGGATGGGGTCCCCAGTGCCCAACAATTAGAAAAAGAAGGGAGCTACACAGCCCCCCTTCTTACATTTTTTTAAAAGGGATTGCGGCTGGAGGCCATGCCCCCTTATTGCACCACTCTGCAAACGCGAAATTGAAAAAAGTGCTGGAGAAGAACCTCCTGCAAACCTCACAATTTAGCAAAACAAATCACATTTTCTATATTGCTGTCTGGGGAAGTTGTGGGATCACCGGGCCAACACATATTTCATACCATCCAGTGTTCCCCCAGGTCTCCAGATAGCAATGCTACCTCACTTCTGTGGGTGGGCTAAGTGCCCCGCAACAGGGAAGGGTCCAAAACATTGTGGAGGCATCAAAATAGTCGATCACAAAACGGCCTGGATTTGCAAGGGATCACCTGTGTTTTCAGTCCCGCGCTCAGTGGCCATCTAGGGAAACCTACCAAAACCAGACACTTCTAGAACTAGACAGCTGGGAGATGTGGATTGTGTGGATTCCCCAACACTTTCTTACCCAGAATTCCCTGCAAACCTCATACTTAGCTAAATAAAATTTGATCAATACAATCAAATTTTCAGCACATTTCGGTGTGCGAAATTTTTGAGATCACCAGGTCAGCACAAATTTTCTACCACACAGCATTCCTCCCAGGTCTCCCGATAAAAATGCTACCTCACTTCTGTGAGTGGGTCAAGTGCCTGTGACAGGAAAGGGCCCAAAACGTACTGTGGAGGTATCAAAATTATTGATCACTGAACCGGGTTTTGCAAGGGGGTCACCTGTGTTTTTGTTCTATTCATTACTTTTTTTAATAAAAAATTAATTGATAGAACATTGCTTTGAATTTGTATGTTTAATTTGAACATCGCTTATACCGTGTATTGTAATGTATATTAACACGTAAATTTAGCAACCTGGCAATTTTGTCTTAATATTTGTCTAAAGTATGGCCTCTTTTTAACCAAGTTAACCAATCCGGTCAGAGGATACAATCCTCTCGTTTTTATAACAGGAGGAAAAGGGAACTTTGTTTTTTGTTCTAGTTTGTTGTTTTTTGTTCTAACATAATACGAGGCTCCGTATTTATTTTAGCATCAGCGGTGGACAGATCAACGTGCTTCAGTTCTCTTCATATCCATATATATCTTCCAAGTAGATATATATCTTCCAGATATATGATCAAGCCAGGGATCTGCCGAAACGCGTCGTGATGGCGGCTGGTGGTGTTTCTAAGTAAATAAATCAACTGGCACTGAATCTGGGTCTTCACTCGTTTTTCTTCACAAATCCAAGGAAATTGTGTAAGGAGCGGGCTTTGCGGCATATATATATATATATATATATATATATATGCTCCTTTGTTGTTTGAAGGGGTTTACAGACATATTTTCCTGCGACTTACAGAGACGCATCACAGGGGTCCACGCCTCACAAGTGGCCTGGAGAACTCTGGTACTGCTACGGCAGCTTCTCTTCTCACCAAGGTGTTGGTACGGCTCCAGTGCCCGCCACGCTGCTGCGGATTGAACCACACGGTTGCGAGGAATCCTACCTGGCTTTGGGTGTTATGCACTGACATTTCTCCCCCCGTTTACATTTGGACTGCAGCACGTAGGCTGAGACGGTGTGGGGACTCGAGGGAACACTTTGCTGACTTTGCAAGAAATCACCTTCTTACTTCCATCACCGCAATACCCACATCCCGCCCATCCCACAGGGATTTCATTCCTATCGCCACCTACCTGGAAGGTGTCTGTGCATTCTGGGTGTTGTAGTCCGGCGCTTCACGGCAGGCTGCAACAGGTGGTGTACCAACGTGATAGGGGGCGGAGCCGACTTTCTTCCACAAAGAGGGCGGCAGGTTGGAACATTATGCGAACTTGGAGGCTGAGTGAAGTTCTTGGGCGCTGAAGAAGGCTCTATTTGCCAAAATGCATCCGCCATTACTTTGCCAATAAAGCTTCTCCTTTGTTGATCCCCCGACGAGGCCTCTGCTCCTTTGTTGTTTGAAGGGGTTAACAGACATATTTTCCTGCGACTTCCAGAGACGCATCACAGGGGTCCCCGCCTCACAAGTGGCCTGGAGCACTCTGGTACTGCTACGGCAGCTTCTCTTCTCACCAAGGTGTTGGTACGGCTCAAGTGCCCGCCACGCTGCTGCTGATTGAACCACACGGTTGCGAGGAATCCTACCTGGCTTTGGGTGTTATGCACTGACATTTCTACCCCCGTTTACATTTGGACTGCAGCACGTAGGCTGAGACGGTGTGGGGACTCGAGGGAACACTTTGCTGACTTTGCAAGAAATCACCTTCTTACTTCCATTACCGCAATACCCACATCCCGCCCATCCCACAGGGATTTCATTCCTATCGCCACCTACCTGGAAGGTGTCTGTGCATTCTGGGTGTTGTAGTCCGGCGCTACACGGCAGGCTGCAACAGTTGGTGTACCAACGTGATAGGGGGCGGAGCCGACTTTCTTCCACAAAGAGGGCGGCAGGTTGGAACATTATGCGAACTTGGAGGCTGAGTGAAGTTCTTGGGCGCTGAAGAAGGCTCTATTTGCCAAAATGCATCCGCCATTACTTTGCCAATAAAGCTTCTCCTTTGTTGATCCCCCGACGAGGCCTCTGCTCCTTTGTTCTTTGAAGGGGTTTACAGACATATTTTCCTGCGACTTACAGAGACGCATCACAGGGGTCCCCGCCTCACAAGTGGCCTGGAGCACTCTGGTACTGCTACGGCAGCTTCTCTTCTCACCAAGGTGTTGGTACGGCTCCAGTGCCCGCCACACTGCTGCGGATTGAACCACACGGTTGCGAGGAATCCTACCTGGCTTTGGGTGTTATGCACTGACATTTCTACCCCCGTTTACATTTGGACTGCAGCACGTAGGCTGAGACGGTGTGGGGACTCGAGGGAACACTTTGCTGACTTTGCAAGAAATCACCTTTTTACTTCCATCACCGCAATACCCACATCCCGCCCATCCCACAGGGATTTCATTCCTATCGCCACCTACCTGAAGGTGTCTGTGCATTCTGGGTGTTGTAGTCCAGCGCTACACGGCAGGCTGCAACAGGTGGTGTACCAACGTGATAGGGGGCGGAGCCGACTTTCTTCCACAAAGAGGGCAGCAGGTTGGAACATTATGCGAACTTGGAGGCTGAGTGAAGTTCTTGGGCGCTGAAGAAGGCTCTATTTGCCGAAATGCATCCGCCATTACTTTGCCAATAAAGCTTCTCCTTTGTTGATCCCCCGACGAGGCCTCTGCTCCTTTGTTGTTTGAAGGGGTTAACAGACATATTTTCCTGCGACTTCCAGAGACGCATCACAGGGGTCCCCGCCTCACAAGTGGCCTGGAGCACTCTGGTACTGCTACGGCAGCTTCTCTTCTCACCAAGGTGTTGGTACGGCTCCAGTGCCCGCCACGCTGCTGCGGATTGAACCACATGGTTGCGAGGAATCCTACCTGGCGTTGGGTGTTATGCACTGACATTTCTACCCCCGTTTACATTTGGACTGCAGCACGTAGGCTGAGACGGTGTGGGGACTCGAGGGAACACTTTGCTGACTTTGCAAGAAGTCACCTTCTTACTTCCATCACCGCAATACCCACATCCCGCCCATCCCACAGGGATTTCATTCCTATCGCCACCTACCTGAAGGTGTCTGTGCATTCTGGGTGTTGTAGTCCAGCGCTACACGGCAGGCTGCAACAGGTGGTGTACCAACGTGATAGGGGGCGGAGCCGATTTTCTTCCACAAAGAGGGCGGCAGGTTGGAACATTATGCGAACTTGGAGGCTGAGTGAAGTTCTTGGGCGCTGAAGAAGGCTCTATTTGCCGAAATGCATCCGCCATTACTTTGCCAATAAAGCTGATCCTTTGTTGATCCCCCGACGAGGCCTCTGCTCCTTTGTTGTTTGAAGGGGTTTACCAATATACATATATATATATATATATATATATATATATATATATATATATATATATATATATATATATATATATATATATATATGTATATATATATATATATATATGTATATATATATATATATATAATCGTAGAGTTTAGCCCTCGAAGGAAGACGCCACAAGATCGGTAACATTTGCATCCATTTCATTTAGGAATCAACTGCAACAGGAGACACAGAGAAAACAGTTGCCATCCGTTCTTTTCAGCCAAACCGGTTTCGGGAATCCTATCCCTTTCTCAATGGTATCTGCAGGCAATGATGATGCAGCATGCATTATAATTTAAAGCGCCTGCCTCCAAGGGCGTGGTCACATAAAATGGCCTTCTGGATCTTGTAGTGCATGAACCAATTGTCTCGAGTGAGTTCATCATTGAAGCAGTAAATAACTGAGTGATTAAAACCCCTGTGGGCTGATGAAAATGTTGCGCTGGGTGTCCTATTGTCTGTGGTCAGCTGTTCCTGGACACCAATCTCCCATTTCTCTGCGTCTCCTGTTGCAGTTTATTCCTAAATGAAATGGATGCAAATTTTACCGATCTTGTGGCTTCTTCCTTCGAGGGCTAAACTCTACGATGGTATGTTTGCGGCTGTAGCCCAGCCGCGGAGGAAAGCCTGCCGCTTGCTGCGGACCCATTATGGCGCCCAATGGCGATATCAATATACGGGAGATTGTTGTCCAGGAACAGCTGACCACAGACAGTTATATAGTTAGGACCTAGTTACCATAGGAAATTTCGAACATTCTATTGGGAATAACTTTGGCGCTGATTAAGGGATCTGCGTGTAATTGTCCTTAAATTTGCCTCGCTGCGTTCCGTTCCTTCCCTGAAAGTTTCGGGGGGGATTCGTCAAGTGGGGGCCGAGAAAAAAGGGGGGTCCCAAAACGTGTTTTCCCCATGTTAATTTCCATAGGGACATTCTGACAAGGCTACAGCTCGAACGGCTGAACAGAATTATACCAGATTTGGCAAAATGGTAGGGACAGGTATGCAGCAGTGCCTTTTGTATGTTTGGTGTAAATCCATCCAGTAGTTCTTGAGAAAATTGAATTTGAAATTTTTCAAATGGCATTTTCTATGGGACCTTTAGACACGGCTACAGACCGAACGGCTGAATGGAATTACACCAAACTTGGCAAAATGGTAAGGCCTGGTATGCAGATGTGCCTTTGCTATGTTTGGTGAAAATCCCTCCAGTAGTTCTTGAGAAAATTGAATTTGAAATTTTTCAAATGGCATTTTCTATGGGACCCTTAGACACGGCTACAGCCCGAACGGCTGTTCCGCATTACACCAAACTTGGCGAAATGGTAGGGACAGGTATGCAGTAGTGCCTTTTCTATATTTGGTGAAAATCCCTCCAGCAGTTGTTGAGAAAATTGATTTTGATCAAATTATATATCTATATGCGCTCACTGTACGCGGACCGTACGCGTACGTGCGCGTACCCTTACGTGCGCGAGCGAGTTTCTGATTGCCTGGCAGTCGACTGTCAACATTCCAAACTGTCCAAACCAGGAAGTGTTGGCCACCATCTTGTTTTTCAGGAGAACTGAGGCACAAGAGAGCCCAAAACAAGAGTGGAAAACACGAAAAGGGGGCAGGGTAGAGACCCCCAACCCTCTAGCCCAATGGTTCCCAAAGTGTGCACCGCGGCACCCCGGTGCGCCGTGATGAGAAGCCAGGGGCGCTGCGCTGCTTTCAATCTTGTAATCTATCGCCTCACACAGCTGGAAGGGCTTTAAATTAATTCTGCCTGTTGTGCGCGTTGCACCGCATCGATCTGTTTGAGGCCCTGCTTCTGTTTCAAAGGGACCCTGTAGCTCTGGTTTCACATTACAGTTCAGCACAAATACACTTGGAAGTTAATTTGCCAAATTGTTAGTGAATAATTTACATTTCTCGGGCCTACAACTCCCAGAATGTAACATGAATATAGTTGCTTTTTCTTACATTAAAATCATGGAAGAACGTATCAATGAATGCATTTCTTGCGAACATTAAGAAAATAATTGAACTGTATGAAAGTGTGTTGAAAGCAAAAGTGCAGGTAACAAGCAGTATCTCGCAGAAAGTGAAATCAGTGGCTGGTATTCCGCTACAATCTAAAATAATGAATGTGGCAAAAGAGGGAAAACAATTGTTCTTGTAAATTTGCGGGATACTTGCACATTTGTTTTCAGCAAACCATCTGTTTCAAAATGTTTTAAAATTACTGGTGCACGCCAAACAAGCCCTTTATTAACGGTTCAATGTAAATGTACATGTATTTATATAGCGCAAATCGCCCAAATCGCAGGCATCTATGCGCTTGCTTAGGGAACCCGTCCTGGCATTCCCCTGTGAGATACCTCGGCAGGGTATCCACAATGTGAAAGCCAGGCATCCCGCCGCGAGGGGCCGTTGTGGAGATTAAGCAAGCTATTGCCCAGAGTCGCAGAGTGTGAACCCATGAGTCGAGTAGGCACCGGAGTGAGAATTTTCGAGTCCGTGGAATTATGGAGCCCAACCCCCGTCGGGGCGGGGAATTGAACCCTGGTCCAGGGCCGATCTCAGCTTCCGGGTCTGCCGCCTCTAACCCCTGAGCCACACTTCTCCACAATGTTTATTATCTTACATAAGGGTGCACTTTAGTGTGGTGTCCATTGTTTGTACAATGATTCCGTGCACCAAGTTTTTTGTTCCGTTCTTTTTACCCACTCAGTTTAACTACCTTTCTAGGGGGCGGGGGGGACATGGGAGGGAGGGTTGGTGCTGCTGGGTGACTCTTGGAAAATGTATCCTTGCTTTGCTGACCATGCAGAAACTCTTAGCAAAGATTAAAATATTTTTGAAATGGGTTTCCCTCTGTTTCACCTACCATCCAAACGGAAGCAAAGTGTGAATGACACAACTTACCAATGGATAAGGAGAGGTGGCTGAAAGTCCCTCACAGTAAGTTTATTATACATATAATGCTAGTCTTGGCTAATGCCAGACCTAAAAAGCCTTCACCTAAGATGACGGCTGCTGAGGACGACAAATTAAAAAAGATTAAAGGTGGTGATAGGCGTAACCAAACATGTTGCCACTTCCTAAGCCCCGTTTTGATCCAACTTGAATTTTATATCAAAGGACTTGTGAATTCCCAAAGTGCAATATGAGGGAGGAATATAACAAATGTACCGCTTTAAATATAAAAATAGCATTTAAAATCTAACTTTCCCATCATAAACCATGGACCATTACAATTGCAAGTCCTTCAAGTAGATTTAATGTGGTTTTATTACTTTAACTAGCAGCCCGTCACGACGTTGTCCGGGAGCAATCATGGCTCAGGGCCCCGCCCGCCCTGACATTGTGTAACCTGCCCACGTCACTGCTCACATCACTTTTTCCTGCTGTAATGCCCCGTTTGGTACCTGCCCACGTCACTGGCCACGTCACTTTTTCGTCCTGTAATGGCACATTTGCTGCCCGCTCCACTTTGTACGCTTTTGTCACCTGCAAATGTTTCTTTTTCCTCCGGTTAACCTGCCCACGTCACTGCCCACGTCACTTTTTCCTCCCTGTAATGCCCCGTTTCACTTTTTCGTCCTGTAATGGCCCCTTTGCTCCCCGCTCCACTTTGTACGCTTTTGTCACCTGCACACGTTTATTTTTCCTCGTGTTAACCTGCCCACGTTACTTTTTCCTGCACACGTTTGTTTTTCCTCCGGTACCTGTGGCTCGCTCACCGCTCCTCCCGCTGCCGCTCCTCCCTCACGTTTGCTTTGCTGACTGGTAACTTGGTGCCCTACCTTATCCGCCGCTGACCGCTCCTCCCCACCGCCGCTCCTCACTGTCTGCCCGCCGATCCTCACCGCCTGTCTGCCGGTCATGTCCGCTGCTCCCCTGATCTCCGCCGCTCTTCGTCACTGCTCCTCCCTGCGCTGATCTCCGCCGCTCCTCCCCGCGCTGTTCTCCGCCGCTCCTGTACGCCGCTCCTCGCGTGTACGCCGCTCCTGATGTCAGCATGCACATCGCGGCCGGCGCTACTTTGAAGGGACTACTTTTTTTTGCAACTTATATTTTTTAATATAGATTTCTGATCTTTGATGCCCTCCTTCAGCTGGTCACTGGACAGTGCACTACCATACTTGTCCAAATTCCTAATGTATTTACATCTAATATTCAAGGACATTGACGTGTGTAACCAAATGGTGTTTCATGAAAGGGCACGCCCCTTGAATGTGGGCCACGTCCCTTAATTGTGGGCCACGCCCCTTGAATGTGGGCCACTTTTTTCATCAGTGCCCGGGCCAAATTGTGATCCCAATCCGACCCTGCCCTTCACCACTAAAGGGTGCGTCAGCCTGACACAGCTCTCAGCGCACGACCACGTCTCGTGACTTCTAAACTCTGATGTATTCATGTTCTTTATATTAAGTGGTGACAATACTGGCAGATATAGAATGAGGCTGCGCGGCACAACCTCTGCGCCCCACTCTGACCCTCTGCACATCAATGTGAACTACGTTGTGTCTTGAGTCTGGGCTCCCTCCCGGTGCCCCTGAAAACAACCTCAAAGAAGGGGTATGTTAGCGCAGTGGGTAAGGCGGTTTAGCTAAAAATGATGCAAGCGCTTACTTTGGAAATATTTAAAATACGGATGTTTCGCATCATTTAGTGTAGATGCATCTTTCACTGCTCTTTAAAGGACCAGATGTTTCTTTCTGTTGAGGTACAAAGAGGTAGGGTTTCTACAGAGTGAACCACAAAACAGCAAAGTGGTCTGTGCGTGAAAGGAAACTGGTAATAATAATAATGTTTTTATTTTGCACCACCCCTTCTAGGGGAGAACAACTTCGGTTAGGGGCGGGGGGAGGGAGGGGCAGTCTTAAAGCCTGGTCTTTGGTTGATTCATGGTGGTAAAGCCGCCCCAGGCTTTCACAGAAAGAATCCATCCTTCACTCAGATGCAATACGACATCCTGCCAGAAGACAGCAGGGCGGATCCGACCTTCATCCAACCGAGGAAATGCTCTGCCTTAGAAGGACACAATATTCAATGACTTGCTCTTTCCGACCCCTGTGAAGCAAACATAATTTCACTTGCAGCCCTTATTTATTTACTTACTGACTAAAGTTTTTATTTATCACGGGCATTATCTAAGGAAATGTTAGAACGCTTTACAGACAAATGAGGGGGAAGCCAGTCGTACATGGCACATGTCACAGGATAATTACATGCCTGGCTAACATGGCACAGGTAGGTTAACTTGGCCATGCCTGGTCTGCGTTTAACACCCCACCCTTATTCCTTCCGACCGAACACCTTTTAAGAAGCTCTTATCCTGTCCTCCTTCCCTAATGTCATCCACCTTTTCTGCAATTCGTCGCCCACGCCTCTGCAGTGTCTTCCCGAAATCCAGCGTTTGGAAAGAGAATGTAAACGCACGGATGGTTGGCGCTATAAAAACTGAAGAAAATAGCATGCAGAAAGCCGGCGGCCCGCCGGCAGGAAGTCCTTCTAGGTGAGAGCCATCAAGTGTGTGGTGCGGGGGTACCGTAGGCCAGAGGTGTGGGGTCCCACCCCCTGCCTAGCCAGAGAAGGGGAGCTTGAGTGCCTTGGTGCCCAATATTGCAGACTTAAGAAGGAGCACGTGGCCATATGGACAGAGCTGGCGGGTCAGAGCCACTTACCTGCTGCAGCTGGAGAAACCCGCGATGTTTGTTGCGGACCCGGGGCGGAGAGCGTGTGCTTGTCTCCGCTTATGTGCGGTCTGTATACGGCAGGGAAGGAAAGCACCTTGCACAGAGGAAAGTGAAAGCATTGCTTCTGCCAGAGGGCGTTTATTGCTGGCGATAATCTGTTGAACACAACCCGCGCTGTTCTACGCCGCTCCTGATGTCAGCACGCACATCGCGGCCGGCGCTACTTTGAAGGGACTACTTTTTTTTGTAACTTATATTTTTTAATAACGTATTTATTTTTCATTTATATAGCCTATGTCCATCTGCAAATGCTGAGGATTACAACGATGTATTGGGTGCGTGGATTGGCGCTGTGGTTCCCGAGTTTACCTTGCCAAAAGGTTTGTGTTCTCTCTTTATAATAGTAGTATAGATAACAAACTCCAAAAATTGACTAATGGTGCCTCTGCAACAGACAAACCTCTTCAGTTCAGAATCCGTCCTCTTGATCCTTTGCAGGTCAATTTTTTTCATGTATTGTTTGTTTTGTTTTTGGCCCAACAAGCCCTTGCCGTGGGCTGCATGTCGATCATTTTTGGTTTATTTGTGTGTTTGCCAGATCAGCCTTCCCTTTTCAAATCACCTGCTGTAATACTTGGTGTGTGTGCTCCACAGCATGTGCTGAATTGGTGTGGGTGTTGTTACATTTGCTGCAATGGTGTTTATGTGTGTGTGTGTGTGTGTGCAGGGCTGTATTTTCAGCATTTGAAACTATTGTTGTGTGGTTAAAAAAAGTTGCATGAAAACACATTTGGCTATTAATCTTGTATCGTTTCTCCCTTAACAAGTTTTTATTAAACAACTGTTATCTTTTTATTTTGTTACAAATATAATTATAATACCTTCATTGCATCCCAATTAATTTAAGGAAGGCAACAGGAAGTACTCCAGAGGTCGGGCTTACATCCCCCCCGCCACCAGTAAAAAAATGGTGGGGAGCCACGACCAACTGCCAATTAGGTCAAGGGAGCCACGGGTCAAAAAAGTTTGGGAACCACTGCTCTAGCCCTTCTCAGGGGGTCCCAAAAGGACCCCCAAGGGCAAAAAAAATAAAAATAATAATAATTTGCGGGGTACGCGCACAGCGATTTAAAAAAAAACAAAAAAAACTTTGCACTTGTTGGTCCTTCTGGGACCCCCTGAGAGGGGCTAGGGGGTCAGGGGGTCTCAACCCTGCCCCCTTTTTGCGTTTTCCACTCTTGTTTTGTGCTCTCTTGTGCCTCACTTTTCCTGAGAAACAAGATGGCTGCTCAGGTGGTCCCAGAAGGATAATAACATATATAAACGTTATCCGCTAATAGAATTAGCATTTACAAAACCTTTGAAATTTATTGAAAAAAAATATAGGTTTCACGCCTGATATAGTTAGGAATTAGCATTCAAAAAACCTTGCAAATTTACTTAAAAATATAGTTAGGAATTAGCATTTAAAAAACCTTGCAAATTCACTTAAAAAACCATAGGTTTCAGGCCTTATATAGTTAGGAATTAGCATTTAAAAAACCATTGAAATTGCTCCTATATAGTTAGTTGTACTAACTATATTTCGCGCACCCGCAATCCACTGCTGATGATGTCACATATTACACTATATAAGGCCTGAAACCTATGTTTTTTAAGTGAATATATATATATAGTCAAGTCAAGTCAAAAAGCTTTATTTCGATAAAATTTCATTATCATAAAAGCAAGTTTAAAAAGAATTGATACATAATAAAATTAGTTAGACATATCCAGTTAATAGCAAGAAATACAACATTTGCTAAAATTAATATGGTTTAAAAAGGGATTAAACAAGGTTTTTAAGCTTTCTGGCTCGAATAGCCCAAGCCCAGAATAGAAATTTGGCTAAGGCACAGACATAGGGTACATGACTGTCCGAAACAAGTATCCTGATTGCCGCATCGTGGCTCCTAGTTCCCAGTTGCCGGCACAGGTTCTTCAACCAAACCCTTCTTGGATTGGCATATTCGCTACAGACAAATAGGAAGTGAGCCAATGTCTCTGGATGGACTAGACAAGAAGGGCACAGGTCAGTTTTGTAAGGACAGGAGTTCCATGTTTTAGTAAAAGTGTTCAATGGCAAGGTACCCGTACTGAATTTAAAATACAAAGATCTTGCAAACGGTTTCCCAATTATATCTAAATAGGGTTCTCGCTTGGGAATGTCTTTAAACTTCAGGAAGTCCTCAGTAAGCCTGCCAATTGATGTGCTAGAATGCCTTTGGGAGCAGATCCAATCCCGATAAAGATTTTTAAGTACTTGTTTTGGTGGAGAAGTTCTGCTTGACCAACAGTCCAAAAGGCCCAAGTTCGACAGTAAAGATTTCATATCTGTTAACCATTTGACTCTGGCCCAATGTGGTGACGCCATTATTTCTTCCAGGCCTCTGGCGTAGGCACTAAGTTCCTCTACCCGCCAAATACGGGCCCATAACAAGAGAGGGCGAAATTTCGCAATTTCGCCAATCTGGGTACAGCCAAAGTCCATAAATAAGGGTAAAAGTGGGGTGCTTTGAGGAAGGGACATTATTTGTCTGCAGAAATTATTCTCGGATTTTTGGAGAGCTGATGAAGATGCAAAGCCCCAGAGTTCAGCTCCGTAAAGTGCAGAGCTAACACCCTTGGCGGCATAGATCTCTAGGACTGTTCCTATTGGTTTCAACGAACTGGAACGTTGCTCCCTCAATAGGGCACCTGTGATCCTTTTGTGATTTAGCAGCATCTTGTCTAGATGAGGAGTCCAATCCATTTTGTCTGAGATGCGTATCCCTAAATAGTCAAATACTTTCACCCTTTCCAGGGTCTCAGTGTTTAAAATAGGGGGACGCACTTGCTGTTTGGGGGGGTTAAGAACAAGGTATTTTGTTTTGTTGGTGTTTATAACCAGACCCCGATCAGTGCAAAAGGATTGGAAATTATCCAAGAGTTTCTGTAGCCCCATAGGTGATTTGGAGATTAGGAGCGTGTCGTCCGCAAAGAGAAGGGTCGGTACACGAACCCCCGCCAGGGATGGTTCGTCAGATGGAAGTTTCAGTAAATGCTCAACCACCCCATTGATGTACAAGGAGAAAAGGGTGGGAGCCAGCACACATCCCTGGCGGACCCCTCTCTCGACCGGAATACAGCCCGTTTTCTCCCCTCCAGAACCCCACCTAATTTGGGCAAAGCTGTCCTGATGGAGCCTAACTAGTAGGGATAGTAAGTACTGTGGGAGCCCCATATTAGCCAGGACCCTCCACAGCAAGTCCCGAGGGACAAGGTCAAAGGCAGTCTTTAGGTCGATAAAAGCGAGATAAAGACTGCCCTTGCCTATCACTACCACCTTCCAGTAGATCATCATAAGCCTAAAGGCCTGCTCTATCGTACCAGTGCCTACTCTAAAACCGGCCTGGAAGTCGGTAAGTATTTTATTTTCATCTACCCAGTTAAGTATCCTGAGTAGAATAACTTTACCAACAACTTTTTGGCTTACATCTAGCAAGCTAATCGGCCTATAATTGGACGGGTCATCCCTTGGGCCTTTCTTATGGATGGGAACTACCTCTGCCCCCTTCCATGACGCAGGAATGGGGGCACCCCTACAAATGGCGAGAAGGAGGGAGTGGATTAATTTGCCCCAAGTAGCAACATCAGATTTTAGCAAGTCCCCCGGGATGCCATCAGGTCCTGCAGCTTTCTGTGGTATGATGGAATTAATAGCATATTCTACTTCCTTCTGTGTGAATTCAGGATCACTGGGGAGAAGAATATAATTAATATAAGGGAGGGATTGGGCAGACCCTCTCCCGTTCAAATCATTATGACAGGAATAAAGTTTGGCAAAATGGGCCTCCCATACCTGCCCCGGGATATTGCAGGTTATGAGATCAGAATCCGGTCTGTTTCGTGCCCTTATGGCGTCCCAAAAGGATTTAGAGTCTTTTTTCAAGCTGGCTTCCTTGAGGGTTAGCCAGTAGGCATCCTCCCACTCCCTTTTAGCAACCTGTAAGGCCTTTTTATGGTCTCTTCTAGCAATTTGGATTAGTGGGGGGGACTTCCCTTTAACTGCCTCTATTAGGCGAGATTTGGCCTTCCTGCACGTTGCCGAATACCAATCGTGTTTGCCTTTAGCTTTTGGTAAAGAATTTTGTTTCCCTGGGGGCAATTGGACCCAAAGGAGGTCCCCTATGAGTTTTACAGCAGTTTCGAATGTAGCGGTGGCCACATCTGCTGCTATAGTTTGGTCAATCGAGCCAATTTCGGCTTGCATGACCTTAACCACTTCATCTATTGCTGATAGTTTATCGGCATTGCACATGATCTTACTCCACTTTAGGCGCCTGCCACAAGTGGCAACAGTAATCCCCTGTTGGTGGCTCGAAGGGACTGGTGATACTTTGGCGGGCCAAGGATTTTTTATATATATGCTTAGCTTTCAATATTTTAGATTAGATAGTTTGTCCTTGATATTTGCCTCCCTCCATATTCTACTTCAATATTCAGGGTGCACATGGCTATCACCCTTTGCCGTGTACAGATTCTTCTCCTATCATGCTGAC